>NC_092259.1:8971278-9271278 GCF_036320965.1 Panulirus ornatus | reverse complement strand
TTTTATAAAAAAAAATTTACGAATTGACCTTAAAAACTCGCAAAATATACACAGTATGGTGTGAAATTTTTACCTCCTACCCGAAATACATTCCAAAACTGACACCCTTTCATACCATTAAGTTTGGGAGATATCATTGTACAACTCATTTTTCACAAGTGGTCTTTAAAGTTACAGAAGACATGAATGCAGAAGCCCATGAGGAGAGATCAAAGTACTGATTATGATTAAATCTCAGTATTTTAAATGTTGAGCTGCATTGCTGCCATTCCTTTAGGACAGGATTTTTTTTTGTTTGTCTCCTGTATATATATATATATTTTAGTCTATTATACAAAATATGTGGGGCTTGGCTGTGAATGATAGGCTCTTGTTATACATAATAACTAAGAGAGTGGATGTATACAAAAATGAGGCTATTGTTTATTAGCTGCTGATGCTTAGGAGGCATTTAGGTTTTAAAAGAAATCTATGATTTATAGATATTCTGAAGTCTTTGTTCCTCTTCCATCAGAATCTTTCTTTGGTCCTTTTGTGAACCATGATAAGAATTCTAATGCCATCCTTGTTTTCATTTTTTCTTCTTATTTAAGCTGAAGTTGAAAGAACGGTTAGGAATTACCCAGAGTGACTCCCATACTTAAAAAAAAAATGTGTCATTTAGGAAATTTAGGAAGTCAAAGCAGACTGTAGATCCAGTTGCTTCCCATGATGGTTTTCTCTTTATCTTGAGTTTTGTAGAAAGAATGAATAAGAAGTATCTTTTACTGTTATGTTTAATCATTATCAGAGACAGCAGAAAAGTGCTGCCAATTAAATGTTGATAGTCTAAATATTCACAGCAAGGAAAACAAAATGAGAATGTCATTTGCCTGGGATAGAGTAATGCACATTTTCACAAGGGCTGGAACTCTTATTTGAAGAGCTCCTGTTGTCTGTTGGTTTATTCACTAGTATTTTCGTATGGTGCGTGATAAAAACAAAATGAAGTTTCTGGCTCCTCTTTTGTTAGGAAACTTGAATCTTTGAGATACTTTTAGTTTTATCTTTGTTTCTTTCAGTCACAAAACAAGTTACGACAATCAGCAAGAATCAAAAAAATTTTCACCGTGATGTTGTCTATTAATGAACATCAGCATGTATGTTCATAATCATATATACAATGTAAGCCCCATAGGGTTTTGAAAAACCAAGATGTCCATTTGTCGGCTTCGGACAAATTTCAAGTTTCTTTGTTGTTCTGTAAGCGTTCTGTTGCATAGTAGTACTGTTATATTTTTACTGAAAAATCCAAGAAATATGCATATCTAGCATTCAGAGATGTATGTAGAAATTCTATTGGGCTGTCTGTTTTCCAGATCAGTTGCCTCAGTTGGGTGAGTTAAAGCTTTTACAAGTGTATCGTAAGGTAGACTTCCGAACCATTATGTTAATTGAATCCTTTGGGAGGCCAGAATGTAACACATCATCTTCATCAATTATATGAGAAAGAATTTTTTATGTTTTTAGGGTCATCCAAAACCATAAGTTCTGAAATTTCTAATCGTAATGTACATAATTAATTCAGAGCATGACCTAGGTGCTTGCTTTTGTGCAATTCAATATAAGGAGTAGAGAAGAAAATGAAAGAAAAGTTAGCATAATACATTAGTAGAATCAGAGCAGTTCCTCTGGCCCATCGTTGTTTTATGGATGAAGAATCACTCCAGACTTTGTTCATAAGTTACCAACTGTAGCCTGTTAAAGTGATAACAGCCTTTGAGATTTAATACATAATGATTTCATATAAAATATTTTTGTATTGTTTTTTGAGTGTGAAATTTTACTGTTTCCAATCTATTACTCAGTAAAATTAATTTTTTTGGCAGGCCAGTTGTTTCAAGTTGGCCTACATTGATATCATTTTATGCCCATTGCCAGTGAATGGCATCTCAGTCATCAGTTGTTTGTGTATTTTTCCAGTATCTTCAGACTCCCTTTTAGTTGGATCTGTTTTCACTTTCTCCAGACTTTTGTCTGCAGGCAATGGACACTCTTTCTTGGGATTGAATTCAGTAGGCCTGATCTGTTCATATCCTCATTTAATGGTAATGACATACAAACTTCATCTTTTGGAGGGTTGAGAAATTATAACAGTTTGCAGCTTTCTGTTTTCCCTGAGAGAGCTGAGAAAATAATGCATATGGAATATTTACCCGAGATCTGTGATCAGATAGTTTATAAAATTCCCATGTGCATAATTTTCATCTTTTTCTGTAATACGGTATTGGAAAATATGGTTTTCTTGAGTATCGCACTTATATAGCTGAAAATGCTCATGAATTTACTTTAATGAGACTATATGATTGCTGGATTGAAATCTCAAGAGTTATTAGATAGCCTCCGGCATTCATAAGAAAGTATGTTATGATAAAGTTCCCAGTTTCATTATCTTTTATATTTTTACTTTGAATGGAAGTACCACCCAGTTTCATTATCTTTTATATTTTTACTGTGAATGGAAGTACCACCTGCTATCAAGGTGTGAGGCAGCTAAAACTTTTGAAATGCTTCTTTATTATTATTATTATTATCATTATTATTATTATTATTATCATTAGCCATTAGATATATACAAACCTCCTATGAAAGCTACTCCTCCTGTGGTTATTAGAGAAACATATAGTAAAATTATAAATGATTTTATGCATGTAGGACTGTTATAGAGAAAATTTTTTATGCATTTTAATGCCTTTGTCTGGTACTTTTTACTGCAAGTCAGTGAAAGGTATATGTGTTTCCTGCTTAGAATTAATATGGAACAGATCTTTTTATTTTAATCCTAGACTGCCTATGCTGTGTTTTGACTCCTGATCATTGGCTTCAGTGTCCAGTGAAGAATTTACAGGATTATCTGTCAGTGTAGTTACCAAACAAACTGCTTCTGTTCCATAATTATTTGCCATGCAATCCATTAACCAGACAATCTGGTTATGCTTCTTGTGTATTTTGCAACTTCATGGGCTCTTCTGTTTACACATTAATATATATCCATATGTTTTGAGAGACTACCACATCATGTGCAATAATTGTAGAATAAGATTAAGCACTAATTTTTCATAGCTTAGGTCTTAAACCTGACAGTTTCTCCTCAAGATTTTAAACTTTTTGTTCCTTGTCTTGAATGTCATTTGTAGGCAGACTATTCTGATGAGCTTTGCTGATCATCCCATTTATAACTGTGGTTAGAGGTCTGTGTCAGATTTAACTGGACATCGGGATTATCTTAAGGACTCGAATGTGGGCAATATCATAAGTTACAGACCTACCTTTATTAGGCTGACCGATCACATGCAGGTAGCCATTTGTTATGCGTTCATTGTTAAGTAAGGAAATATAGTTTTGAAGAAAAAAGTACTTCTATCATTGTTGTGCTGACAAAACTAAGAGACAGTGGTTTTCAGCCACTCATCAATTTTCAGTTCTCTTTCTTCCCAAAGGGACTTGTCTAATTGAGAAGACTAATAGGTCTTATGTTTGGTGCAAAGTGAGCTTCCAGATGGGATGGGTGGAGTTTGTTGCCAATTGGTCCTGATGATATATCTCATGACTGGATAATATCATTTAGTCCTCCTTTTATGTAGATATGCCTTCTGACTATCGAATTTTAAGGAGGTGGCTCATGTGGTTTTCAAGAACAGAAGAAAGTCTCTTTTACTTCAGAACTTAATTTTTTATATTTACTTTGGTCATTTGATAAGATGAAGTGGTTGTGTATATATATATCTGTATTTTTATAACTATAATCTTTTTCCCATCCCAAAATCAGTATTACCAGGCCATATTTAGGCTGATTACAACTGGGTCAAGGACACCTAATGGAACTTAAGAGGACCTTGGATATTTCATTGTTCAAAGTGCGTATATCAAGACTCTACAGGTATAATTTAGATGGCATTTTTACTGATGTATCGTATAAATGTGCATATCGAATTAATCGTACATTTTTATAGACTTTTTAATTTATCAGAAAAATGTTTATAAATTATATATTTATTAATAAGGCTTTTAGCCTACTAGGTAATATCTGTGGAGTTACAGCTCTTGAGACTAGAATATAAGGACTGGGCTCGATGGGATTAGCAGGACATTGTTTTATTTGGTTTAGATGAGGGTAGTCAAGACCTTAGTATGATTTTTAATATCATATCAGATGGCTACATAAAAAATCAGTATCACAACAGTTGGTCATTTAAAACCAAACATTATTATTCTACATGTTCAGTATCACATGATACAAAAATAAATGTGTCTCCTTTTCAGCATACTGTGTTCTTCGGAGTAAAATCATAGCGTATTTCACATGAATAAATTTTTGTGGTATATACATGAGTTTCAGAAGTAAGACAAGGTTTTTATGATAAGACTTCAGTGGAATAAAACTTTCTTTGATAATATCTTGAAAGGTATTATGTATTCTTGGTTGGAGAATACCTCAAATAGAGGTAAAATTTTGAAAGTCCATATATGAGTGGTTTCCAGATTACTACAAGACTTTGAACATGATTTTCCTTTAAATTATATCAGTATATGTTAAAGTGTTTTATTTAGTATATATATATATATATATATATATATATATATATATATATATATATATATATATAAATATAATATAATATAATATAATATAAAAAGGACATGCATTAGGTATACAAAACACTGCCAAGATGACATTATGTATGTACAGACCAGTCTTTGGCCTATGCCATACATGTATTTCTAAAATCCATTAAAGTCTACGATTTGCACATCATGTGGTCTTGAAGATTGCTTATTTCTTATATTCTTACCTGTACTCAATTTTCTTTCCTATCTCATCTTCCTGTATCTTATTTCATTCATAATCTTCATAAGTCACATCTGTAAAATATGTGCCATCACTAGAATTTTGTAATCAGGAGAAGTAGCCCTAAAACATTTTTGAGTTGAACATTGCCTTCTAAATGTTCAGTTTCATGAAGCTTTGATATGCCATTTGTATGGCCCTAAAAATGCTATATGTATTGTATATATACCTGCTGTGTAGCAGCGGGGTGGGTGAAAGACATAGCTGGCATAATTAGTATTTACATATTTATTGTTTTCCATTACTTAAAGATAAAAGCATGCTAGTGTAATAGTGCTTTCACCACTTCATATTAAAGTGATTATTGATATGAAGATATAACAAATGAAGGGCTAAAAACATGCTACAAACTCTAGTGTCTTGTTTGTAGTGAAAGATCCATTTTAATTGAATGTGGTACATCTAAATGCTGTATCCTAAGAAGTTGCCAAATGTGATACCACAGTAATCGTGCTTGCATAGGGGAATGCTTTATTTTCAGGTTGTCAAATATTATGGATATCTGTAAAGAAGTCACACATATGGCAAATTCGGTGATGTCGTCTTTCATGTTTTTAACAGTATTCTCCTGGTTGATTACAGCATAACATGTTTGCTGACCTTATTTGTACAGTAATTTTCATGTCATGATGAGCTATTGCTTATTTTGAAATTTATTGAAGTTGTACAGATTTATCCACTGTAATAAAATTTTTATAATGAAATTTGCTTCAGTCAACTTATGGTGGGAAATAATGGATGTCATCAACATTTTACTTGTTCATCTTTTTCTGTGGATGTCCCTATTATGTTTTCGGGGTTTGTTTAAAAATAACCAATAAAGTTTTTCAGAATTCATACATAAATGATAGTGATTTCTCTTTAGGTTCTCAAGCATACACTGAATTGTGAAATTTCCCCCCTTCTTGATGAAAGATGTGTATTCTGGTACTCTTCATCTTTTCGCTGTCATGTGTTCTTACTACTCTCAAGAATTTGCTAAGTTGACCTTCTGCCATTGAGAATTTCTTTTGGTAAATTGTCATAATATTTTAGTAAATGTAAACTTTTGCATATTTGATATTTATTGATTTTGTTCCACTTTATCTCTCCTTAAAGAATATACAAAACTTAAACATATATATAACAGGAGGTACTTACTTTATGATAGAGCATACTGTGACTTTATCGTAATTTAATGGTGATTTGTTGCATTATATTTTTTACTTTAATTTTCAAGCTGGAAATGATTGTGGATTATAGATTTTAATGTTCTTTCCATGAAAAATTCCCCTATAAAATTTTAAAGTTGTTTTGTAAAGCATACTCATTTATAATGTACATCTAAACTTTTTCTCGTCTATCAACTTTCACAAATCTTCACTACCTCTTCTACAAACTGTGACACACCCATAGCATCCTCTAAATAATGCATTCCTTAACTTCTTCCACATCTTGAACTGTTTCAGATACATTCATCTTCTCAGTTTTCTAGAAATTTAAGCATAATTTGCCAGAAAATAGTGATGAATGGAGGGCAAAGGGTGGAAAATATGAAGTTTTGAAAAGTTAAAAGGATGGTATACAGTATCTGAATAAAATGAAAGTAAATTACAGTCTTTAGAGAAGAGTGGGAGAGAAATTAAAGAATAACAAAACTTAAATGAAATTACAAAAGAAGTAAGTGTAAGATGGAAGAGGATATTAGACAATTGAGAGCGAATGCTAGTGACAAATGAAATCTGTAAAACATGGAGAAAGTACAGTAAGGGACTGATTGAAAATGATGGTGAAAGAGACAATTCCCTTGAAGTAGTAGAACTTAGGAGAGAAAGGAATAAGTACATGGGAGAGGAAGACATTACAAAGCTTAAAGTAAGAATGGAAAAGCTTGGAATTTAACCCTTACATGCTGAGAGGCATCACAATTACTGTTTTTCACTGGCTATTTGAGTTACCCACAAGTATTTTGAGGTTTGTATATCTGTTAAGTGTCTCATGGTCTCTGTGGCTTCTTACTGCAATGACTTTCTAACTCTCAAAGTAATTTTTATGTGTAAATATGAATGGGATGTAATACTGGAAGAGAATGGAGAGGTTTGGAGAAAGAACTACTCCTTAGGGAACTCTCCATTGCAGAGCTTAAGTGTCTCAGAGCTGAAGCAGTTTTGAATTTTTTGGGTTACCAGGGAGCTACAAGGTTGGCCAACTTATTTTCCTCATTATTGTGCTGGGTGTTGTTGAGTATTGTTTGTTTGAGGATATGTCATGACACAATGTCAAATGCTCATTGATGTCTGCCACAGACAGTGCATTGGGTATGAGATTGTGGTTGAAGTCATCTACGATGTGATGTGTGAGGTCTGTGTATAGTGTGGTGGTGGAGTGATTGGGTTGGTGACCATGTTTTGTAGGTGTAAGTGGGATATTTTGTTTGATTTTGTTGCAGATCAGTATTTTACATTTTGGATACTAAAGACAGAAGTTACATTCACCAATAAGAGGAGAGTTGTATGGTTTGGAAGGTTTTAGGATTGGTAGTATGTTGATAAGTTTCCGGATGTTATGAATTTTGTTGTGTAACAAGGAGTGATTGAAGGTATCTTCAAGTGCTTGGATTGCAATTGAGCGGAAAATTTGCTCTGAAATTGTGATAAGTTGATGGCCCATCACAGGCTCTTCTCTAGGGGCTCCTCCAACTTCAAGGCTGCACTACAGTCTGTATCAGGGTAGGATGGACTCTTATGAAATAAGTTTTTGATGAGTTCGTACTCTGAAGATACAACCTCTTTGGATGTGGCTTTTCTTTTTTATCGTAACCTCAAGTAGGTGAGTCCAATACTATCAATATGGGGTGTGCGAGGAAAGTAACTAAAAGAAATGAGGACTTAATATCATGAAAGTGGGCATTTTTGCAAGTAGGAAGAGGACAGGATTGGTCCTGCTTGAATGTGGGTCAGCAGTAATTTAATTAAATTTGACTTTGGATGGAGTGTTGAGGAAGGTAAATGAGAGGGTCTTGGATAAAGGGGTGGGTTTGGAGTCTCTTGGGGATGGTAGTGCCTGGAAGTTTTTTTTTTTTTTTTTTTTTTTTTTTTTTTTTTTTTTTTTTTTTTCCCACTGATGACATGGCTCTGGTGGCAGATTTTAAAGGGAAACTGAAGAAGCTGAGGTCAGAATATGGGGGTGTGTATAAAAGGAGAGAGTTGAGAGTTAATGAAGATAAAAGTAAGGTTTCTAGTAACCTTTCCTCAGTTGAACACCTTCTGTCTAGTACCTCTCCTAATATCTTACCTCTTTCTGATACAGTTGTCTAATGATATTGTTATGTCCCTTTTTCATATTTTACTATAACCTCCATTCACGGTTTTGATTCATGGGTGGTGTTTGTGCTTATTCCAACATGAACACACCTGTTGCATGCCTTAAGGAACTTGAGTTTCCATACTTTGATGTTATGTGCCTCAAAGTCTGTCTCCCTTCTACTACACCTGTCCTCTGTTTTGCCTATTGCTATCTGAATGTAGGATTTCTTATATCCTTCTACTGTCAAAACTCCTGCCATGAGCCTGTAATATCCTCTCCCCTCAAGCCAAGATCCTCTACCTCGGTGATTTCCAGGTTCACCAAAGGGAATAGTTGAATTTCTCCCATATGGATGGTGGAGGGATTGAAGCCCTCTCGTTCTTCATTCTCGATGATTTAAAACAAATTATCTCCCACCCTACCCATATACCAAACTGCTGTGACCACTGTCTTGATATTCAGGATTTGTTTTTCACCTCTAGTCTATCTTGATGTAAGTACACAATCTCGCTCCCAGTTGGTTCCTGATCACCTCTCATAAATGTATCTATTTTAACAGCACTTCCCCCTCCAGCAGCCCCTTCTAAATGTAAATACTGGCACCTAAACAAACCTGATGCATAATTTACTTAACTTCTTTTCTGACTTTCCTTGGGTAAATTAGTCTCTTATGTGGTGATGCTTGTCTCTGCCAAATGCAAAATAGAGGGTATTCTTGTGGGAATGGAAGCATTTATCCCCTCTAACTCCAAGGCTACTACTTCATCCAATCCATGGTTAACTGTTCCTGTTCTGAGGCCATTCAGGCAAGGGATCAGGTATATTAGGCTTGGAAAAAGTCTCCTTCCTCTGGTTCCCATCCAGCTTTATCACCGCTCGTAAATGCTGCAAGCATGTTATCCACGAGGTGAAGCATTTCTTTATTCAAAGGAAGTGCGTTAACATCTCCTCATCATCCACTGATAGGTCTTTCTGGTCTTTAGCTAAGGGTATCTCTAACAACTTATGTTGCTCTACCTTTCCCTCACTTTTCCAGTTTGACGGTGCTATAGCCGTCTCTCCCGTTGACAGGGCAACTCTCTTTGGATTCTGTTTCTCCTCTAACTCCACCTTGGATTACTCTAACATTCCTTCACCCCCTTATGCTCCTCTAACTAATCTTATGCCTCTTTCCATAATCTCTTTTTGGACTGTCTAAAGTGCTTCTTGCTCTGGACACAAGCAAGGCTTTTAACAGGGTGTGGCATTGGAGTCTCATCTCTAAGCTCCCCTCCCTTGCTTTGCTCCTTGATATCTAGCTTCCTTTCTGGCTGATCTATCTCTGTGGATGTTGATGGATGAGCCAGCCCCCTTTTTCAACATCAACAGCAGTGTCCCTCAAGGTTCAGCCCTGTCCTCTACTTTTTTTTCAATGATTTCCTCCTCCTCACATAATCAATACACTCATATACTGATGACCCAACACTGCATTCATCCACATCCTTCAATTCTCCTCCCTCTTCTCTCACTCAATCTGCATCTCGTGTTGACAAAGCTTCCTTAATAAACTCAAAACTTGTACGGTATATCTCAGTGGGATACACAAAATCTTAAGTTTAATGCCTCCAAGAGCCAGTTTCTACCCATCTCTGTATTGAAAATCCTCATAACTATCATCTCTCCTTTGATGCTTATGTAATTCCAACTCTTAGCTCAATAAATATACTTGGTATTACTGTAACATCCACTCTTTCTTGGAAACCCCACATTACAGGAATAGCTAAATCTGCCTCTAAGAAACTGGATGTCCTGTTTAGATGTTGAAACTTCTCTCCTGAACAGTTGCTCTGTTGTACAAGGGATTTATTTTACCTTGTATGGAGTACTGCTCTCACATTTGGGGTGGTTCTAGCTCTTTATCCTAACTTGACAGTTGAGTCAAAAGTGGTCTGACTTATAAACTGTCTCAGGCTAACTTCCAAACTTGACCCCCTTGCCCTATGCTGCAATGTTGGTTCACTTTCCCTCTTCTATAGGCATTACTTTGGTTTTGCTCTCAGGAGCTGGCTGCTTGTGTGCCTCCTCCACTAGTTAGACCATGCAATATTAAGCAAGCCGCTCTGTCACATGATCATCGTGTGGTCAATGGCAACTCAAGGGTGGGCCGTTTTGATACCTGCTTCTTTCCCTACATGTCGAAGCTCTGGCATATTTTAAAAGACAGGTCTTTCACTTTCTCAAATATTTATAAATACTTTCCCTTGTCTTTTCTTTTTCCATTTCATAATTCTCATTATATTTCACTCGAGGCCCAGCCTTGATGTGGCCTTTTGTCCGTGACTAGAGCCTTCAACATAAAAAAAAGTTTGAATAGAGAAACTGGAGGAAGTGGTGTTTCAGATACCTGGGCATGGATATGGTAGCAATTGAAACCATCAAGCTGAAGTTTGCAAAAGGGTAGATAATGGCTCAAAGGTCCTCAGTGCACTAAGGTGTGTGTGTGTGTGTGGAAAGATAGGTCACTGTCCAAGAAGCATAGATGAGTCCCAACAGTGTTGTATGGATGCAATGTGTTATCCTTATTTTAAAAAGTAAGGAAGTAGATGGATATGTTTGAAATGAAATGCTTAAGGAAATTATATGGTGTGAGTAGGGTTGAAATAATAAGCTGAGAGAGAGGTTTAGTAAGGAGTATGGTTAAGAGAACTGAAGAGGCTGTGTTGAAATAGTTTGGACATGCAAAAAGGATGAATAAGGAGAGGCTACCTAAGATGCTTATGTGCCAGAAGTCAAAGGGTACAAGCAGGGAAAGTGAATTGGATGTGGAGGCATGAAGCCAATGAGGTCATTGTTCATCTGCCTGTGGCACACACTCATTATGCATGAGAAGGTAATCAGTCCCCCTATTTTGATGAATATACATTTTGTCCTTTTGGTATCCATTTTATTTCATATGTCACATTTCTTTCATCCTTTTTCTTAGGTTGTTATTTAACTTATATAATTTTGGTCAAGATTATATTTAGCAACATGACAGATTTTAAAATGAACATCCAAACACCAAATCATAGTGTAAGATTATATTTAGCAACATGACAGATTTTAAAATGAGCATCCAAACACCAAATCATAGTGTCACCTCAAGTCAGGTATTCATCAAAGACTGAGCACTGGATTATTTCACTAACTGCATTACTCTCAACCCAAAAGTAGTAGTGCAAGCAATTTTCAGGGGACCTTTCCAATACACTTCCTTACTTAGATGAATAGTCATCTACCAAAAATAAAAGTTCCTTGGACTTTCTCAGTTGTAATAACTGCTTGACAGAAAGAGCTAAATGACAGAAGACTGTGTGACTGCATAGATTAAAGGCATGTCCATCATTGTTTGCCATTGCTGGATACCTCGCTTCTCACCCATTGCCATAAGGCTTTGTGAGGGACACTTTAGTCTGGCTTCTCTCACACAGCTAATCCAAAACAAACGTAATTATTACGCCCATATTGGTTAAGCTCACATGGTCACAAAAGCACTCAAGCCCCACCACCACGACAAGGCTGTCCCATGGGTGGGGATGTGAGGCCCAAGTAGATAAAGATCAATCTAATGATTGAATTTCTTATTTTATATGCTATATCAGTCAAACAAGACTTCTCTGCCTCTCTGAAAAGTCTGTCCAGACTACAAGATTTATGAAAGGCTGAATATTAACTTCAGGAATTGGTCTTTCAGTATCTGGCAAGGCACAATGTGTATATTTAAAATCCTAAGAGGAGAAATCAGCAGTAACAAGCATGTTGATGCAGAGTTTGAGAGTGGGCCAGATCACATCAAGCAGTTTTAAAGTATGAATGTTAAATTAAACAATATGGCCGAGGAAGACAAAGATTACCTTTACAATGAACAATACTAAAGGATAAAAAGTATCATGTAAACATATAATGATATTTATTGATAAAGTCAACTGATACTATTATCACATTTGTTCAGATATTTTGCCTGGATGTCCTTAGATACAGTAACAGAGGCAACCACAGCTGATCAGAAATAAATGATTTTTCACATGTAAACCTTTAAAACAATATACAATTTACTTACACTAAAAGGTGAATTAATAGTAAAGGCCTTAAATATACAATATCTTCTTAGCAGAAAAATATAAAGACCACAACTGAAGAACTTGGTTGAAGATATTGCCACCATTCAACCAATCAATAGCATCAGGTAACCTTTCGCACCTTCACTGGTCAGTACCTTCCAGCGTTGTTTTCATAACTATTGCCATGAAGAATTAACCTTCAGAGGTTTTCATAATCATTTTTCCCTTGGCCCTAAACCCTCAAACATGCAAAAAAAAAAAAAAAAAAAAAAAAAAAAAAAAAATATATATATATATAATAGCAATGGTTAATTAACATATGTAACTCAAAATGACATCACAAATAAATGTATCAGTAAAAAATCAATCAAACCTTTAGTCTCAATGATGTAAGCATCCTCTTTTAATATCTACTTTCATTGGTCAATAGTTTTCAGAAATGGAAATCAATCTAAATATGTTTCAGTCCACTTATAAAACTAAATATTGTGGATGCATGCAAGCAAAACAGTTACACAATGTTACAATTTGTTTACATCACCAAATTGGGTATTTCAGGCCTTAGCTCAATGCCAAATATCCTCCCAAACTTCTAATACCCAATTTTAAATTTTTCGTAACTAAAATCAAAGCTATTCATAGAATTATTTTAAAGCATTGGCAAAGCACCCTAAAACCCACATAATATATATATGTATATATATATGAATCGTGCCATCACTTCCACAAAAAAATATGTAATCATTCTTTATACAAGTGAAATGTGTCAGCATGCTGAGCCAAAGCTATCATTTCCACCCAAGTAATGCACATCTTAGTCATTTACACCCTACCTACTTGAGTGAAAAAGAAAAATATTTATCATGGGCAGTAAAACAGGTTCATTAGTGTTGTGATTAGAAAAACTATCAAAGTGACCCTATCACAATCATATTTGGATGGGCTGTTTGGTCAATTATACAAAGAGCTGCAATGAGGGACAGACTGCTTTAATATATCTAGATTAAATAGATTAAATACATGTGAATTAAGCATCTAAATTAGCCAAGGAGTGATGAATGATGAAAAGAAATCTCTCTTAGCAAATGCATAACTTCAAAAAAGTGTATTCTAAAGTAGGGGGTGACTTAGCAAAGGGATGGCCACAACTTAGGAATATTCGGTGGAGTTGATAAGCATCCCTGTTAGTGGGTAAGGTACGATCTAAAATGGTAAACATGTCCCATCCTCCTATACATCATATCTGATATTCGATATTATTACATCAATAATCAGATGGTTACACAAAGCTTCCATGTTGGTCACTTGGACAGAGGAGGAGATCAGGTAGGCTCACGTGTTGCGAATTTTGCCAGGCACATAATTTTTGTCAATGACTGGCTCCTGAATGAACATGTGTAGGCACTTTTCATTCTGCGCAAGAGGATGTCCTGCAATTCTGAAAGGCACACAAAAGGGAGGATAAGGTTAGTAATGGATATTCACAACATTTAATAAAGCCATCACTTGTAAATGCTTAAATCACTCTATTAGCAGTGCTTTTCAACAGGGGTTTTCCTGAAATCCAAGGGTTCCTTAAGCATTCTTCAAAATCACCAGAAATTGAAATATAAAATAGAGGCCCAGTAGTTCATAATTTATAACTGAAGCTCTTTAAACTTTACCTTGGCTAACAGTTGTCTCAGTTTTTATTCAAAACTAAAAGATTTTGCTAAAGAAAGAATGGATGGAGAAGATCTGGGTTACAGAAAATGTTAAATAATGCTTACAGGGGTCCTAAACCATTAAGGTTCAAAAACACTGCTATACATGCATTTCAATGAAGACTAATTAATTACTATTCACACATCTTATTAATATTCGCAATTTATTTATTAACAAATATGATTCATCCGGTGTCATTTAAAGGAAGCTCGAAATGGCTTTTTTAGTACTTATGCGAATAAACTCATATTCAAGAAAATCGAAAACTCCTGATTCAAGCTTACTGTATTCCATAAACTCATAAAAATCATGCATGGGTCAATAAAGAAAATACAAAATTCAATACAACTAACTTGGATACAATCCAAGATAAACTAACGTCTAGAAATGAAAAGTAGTTTTTTAACGTACTTGAAATGTGAAAAGGGGTTTATTCACTTCTGAAGTGACAGAAGGAAGATGACTACAGTATGGCGACCAAGTTCAAATTTTACTGAAAGTTCTGATACAGGATCACATGGAACTTGAGACACACAATGCTTATGTGTGTGTGAATATTTTTTTTCTTTTTTTTCATACTATTTGCCATTTCCCGCGATAGCGAGGTAGCGTTAAGAACAGAGGACTGGGCCTTTGAGGGAATATCCTCACTTGGCCCTCTTCTCTGTTCCTTCTTTTGGAGAGAGAAAAAAAAAAAAAAACGAGAGGGGAGGATTTCCATCCCCCCGCTCCCTTCCCTTTTAGTCGCCTTCTACGACACACAGGGAATACGTGGGAAGTATTCTTTCTCCCCTATCCCCAGGGAAATATATATATATATATATATATATATATATATATATATATAATTTTTTTTTTTATTTTGCTTTGTCGCTGTCTCCCGCGTTAGCGAGGTAGCGCAAGGAAACAGACGAAAGAATGGCCCAACCCACCCACATACACATGTACATACATACACGTCCACACACGCAAATATACATACCTATACATCTCAATATATACATATATATACACACACAGATATATACACGTACAATAATTCATACTGTCTGCCTTTATTCATTCCCATCGCCACCTCGCCACATATGCAATAACAACCCCCCCCTTAAGTGTGTGAGGTAGCGCAAGGAAAAGACAACAATGGCCACATTTGTTCACACTCAGTCTCTAGCTGTTATGTAATAATGCACCGAAACCACAGCTCCCTTTCCACATCCAGGCCCCACAGAGCTTTCCATGGTTTACCCCAGACGCTTCACATGCCCTGGTTCAATCCACTGACAGCACGTCGACCCCCATATACCACATCGTTCCAATTCACTCTATTCCTTGCATGCCTTTCACCCTCCAGCATGTTTAGGCCCCGATCACTTAAAATCTTTTTCACTCCATCTTTCCACCTCCAATTTGGTCTCCCACTTCTCCTCGTTCCCTCCACCTCTGACACATATATCCTCTTTGTCAATCTTTCCTCACTCATTCTCTCCATGTGACCAAACCATTTCAAAACACCCTCTTCTGCTCTCTCAACCACACTCTTTTTATTACCACACCTCTCTCTTACCCTATTATTACTTACTCGATCAAACCACCTCACCCCATATATTGTCCTCAAACATCTCATTTCCAGCACGTCCACCTTCCTCCGCACAACTCTATCCATAGCCCATGTCTCATAACCATATAACATTGTTGGAACCACTATTCCTTCAAACATACCCATATTTGCTTTCCGAGATGATGTTCTTGACTTCCACACATTCCTCAATGCTCCCAGAATTTTCGCCCCCTCCCCCACCCTATGATTCACTTCTGCTTCCATGGTTCCATCAGCTGCCAAATCCATATATGCCCCAATAGCAAACTGAGGTTCCTAGTTTATTATTGCACACTTAACCATTGCTGAAGTGGGCTGGCTACCCTTAGTTTCCCTGACAGGGTGACAAAATGATCAGAAAAAATAAGTAACCAACTACATACTGGAAAAGGTTAGTGATGAGTAATGTCTTGAGTCTGTCTCTCTACCTGTTCCCAATTGAAAATCCCTCAAGTGGGTGGCCACAGCATTAGTGCCTCCATAACTAGTGAACTCTAGTGATATGTGGTCTAATATATATGAAAAACTGGACACCTTGTCAAGCCAATTTTGTATGGTTTGTCTTATTTATAGTCACTAATATCTGAGAAATTCATATGTACCATAACTAAATATGTAGAAAACCTATTAAACTGATGTCCTGTTAACACAACAAAGAATTTATTTCTTTTAAAAGGCTACCATTACTGTATCGTATTATCCAAAACATTAAATCTCATCTTAAACTAAAAATTCCATGACAATACAGATTGAGGCTAAGTGCTTAGTATGTTTGGAGGTTATCCACATGCTTACTTTAAGGCCATATACAATGGAAAAGGTAACCATGAAAATGCTTTTTCAAATAAATGGACATGTAATCCAATTTTTCAAGCTGCAACAGGTGTTAATTCTTGAACTTGCTAAATACAAATTAGCAATGCATGGATATTGAACTTATATTTTCATCAAAAGATCGAATATTTCATGGATACTTCAAATACTTCCTGACAACCATATACTTTATGTCCTTCCTTTCCTTCATACTATTCGCCATTTCCCGCGATAGCGAGGTAGCGTTAAGAACAGAGGACTGGGCCTTTGAGGGAATATCCTCACCTGGCCCCCTTCTCTGTTCCTTCTTTTGGAAAAAAAAAAACAGTAAAAACATGACTGTCTAATACAACAGCCATTATCAGTATAGACCATCCAAAGGAAAATGCTCATTACTTGAAAAAATACTTGTTAAAGATTCTTTCTTTGTGACAAAAGATATTTAAGCTGTACTCGGGTCTTAAGCTTATGACACCCAATTACTGCCTAAATTTCATTCAACTCTTATAATTTTTATATAAAAATAATGCAAGTTACACTAGGATATTATAATTATATATACAAAATTATGAATTTATATCAAATCTACATATGCCTAATTCTGCCTGGTGTATAGTTCTTCTCGATAAATACTTCCTTGAGGAACATATGTAGGCACTTCTCATTCTGAGATAATGGATGACCTGCAACTCTGGGGAAAAGGAAAGTTGTCCACATGTTAATGTGTAAGAACTCAAAAGGTCATTACTTGAATTTCAAATCATAATTGTCTTCTTCAAAAGGTCTTTAGATCATTTCACATCCTCCAAACACTTGAAACAAGATATAATTTACAGCCTATCCCATCCCTACTGTAAATGAGGGAAATCTCACTCACCAAAAAGGTATCCACATTAACACCTATAAAGTTTTCTGTAAACCATAGCATGTTGTAAAGCAAAGAATTATAGCAGACAATCTCATCAAAGAATCTCTAAACTTACTTGTTGATGAAAACTTCAAGTCCCTTGCGTCGATCTTCAATAAATTCCTCTTCATAAATGCCATCATCTCCTCGGAATGGCAGCTGTCTCTTTAGTGCTTTACCAGGAAGTGGTGGGACCACAATCTGAGAGATTCAGATATCATATACAAGAACTTTTTTCCTATATTGACTTTAAAAGAGAAATTAAGAAAAATCAAGAAGCATCTTTGCCAAGGTCTCTGCAGGCCAAGGCTATGCTACATTTAAAGAAAAGTGATAACCTGCAAAAAGTGACTTTTCACTCATGATGTAACCTCAAGCACTCGGCTTCCAGTAACACCAAGGGCAGAGGAGGGTGTGAATAACGCATCTGACAACAACTAGTAAGAGAGGAGGAAGTAGAGATTTTTTTTCCCCCTTCTATTAATTAAGCCTGTTTTCACTCCTTACTCTTACATCATTCACAGACAAAGCACTGGTGGTAAATAACATGAATATATTTATAAATATATACTTTTAGCAATAAATATTAGTGTGTATCAGGTTGGTAGACAAGTGTGGGGATATTGGAGGATTTGTTCCTTAGTCTGAACATATAAAATTACTGTACTCTCTATTTCATGCACAGGTACAACACTGGTGTTGAATAACTATTTTTTAGAAATATTACACCATTAACTCTGCAAGTAAGAGTAAGGATAGCAAGTGGTTGGCACGCTTGGGAAGAATATTTGGAAATATTGTAGCTCGTTACATATCATCTTCTATCAAAGACCTCCATTACCCCACAGTGAAAATTTTGCACCACTTCATTGAATTTCTTCCACAAGCAAGAAGTTAGTGAGTATGACATGTGCTGACCTCCCTTCTTCACAGTAACCTTGCAAAATTCACTATGTCACTTACTATTTCATTTCTCATGTTATTATTTTACCCTCCTCACAAACTTGCATATACATATCATTTGTGTTCCTCCCCATCATTTAGGAAATCCTACAATCTGTGTGTTTTTAGTGGGATCACTGTGCATACTTGCAGATTGCCAACCATGCACTGAATACTCCTGGAGATAAGCAGATCCCTGTAGGCAACTAATTCAGGAAAAGTCAGCTGGACATTTAAACAAAGAAAGGGACACATCAACTGCTGTGGGTAATGTTCTCAAAGAGAACATTATTTGATGTGGACATATATTTAAGGGTAAAGGGTTGGTAATGAAGAAGTATGGAAAAGAAGGCATTAAAGTCATAGGTGTAAGATTAGAACTTTAGTAAATAATGAAGTAAAAACTGGAAAGTTGGAATGACATGAATGCCTCATCTGGGTGTCAGAAGACGGAGTTGCTGAAAATGTAGTAATCTCCCTCAGGACTTTTATGATGCAGAATAAGTGAATTTCATAAAAGAAGAGAGAAGAAAACTTGACTATTAGAAACCAAAGAAATAATTTAAGTATACTATGTTTAAAAGAACATGAAAAGTATTTATTGTCCAACACTAAATTGTACAGGGGCTCCTTGTTTAACATTCTTGATGCATTCTTGATGTCTTGCTCCATGTAAAGCTCCTATAAATGAGCGATCGGGGCTTGAACATACAGGAGGGTGAAAGACGTGCAAGGAGTCGAGTGAATTGGAATGATGTGGTATACCGGGGTCGACGTGCTGTCAATGGAATCAACCAGGGCATGTGAAGCATCTGGGGTAAACCATGGAAAGTTATGTGGAAAGGGAGCTGTGGTTTTGATGCATTACACAAGAGCTAGAGACTGAGTGTGAATGAATGTGGCCTTTGTTGTCTTTTCATAGTGCTACTTCGTGGGCATGCAGAAGGGGGATTGTGGTGCAATTTCATGTGTGGTGGGGTGGTGACGGGAATGGATGGGGGAAGCAAGTATGAGTGTGTACATTTGTATATATGTCTATGTCTGGGTATGTATATGCATGTATACGTTGAAATGTATAGGTATGTATATGCCAGTGTGTGGGCGTTCATGTAGATACATGTGTATGTGGGTGGGTTGGGCCATTCTTTCGTCTGTTTCCTTGTGCTACCTCACAAACACAGGAGACAGCGAATAAGTATAACAAGTAAATATAAATAAAATGAAGCAAATTATATCTTATACTTAATGTTATACAGTGATGGGAATATGTGTTCCTGGGAAACATTTCCAGAAAATTTTCCTCAAATATGCTGTTCTTTGCAATGTTTAATGACATTAAAGATTATCATAAATTTATATAGCTTTACTTATATCAACAGGACTTCACCCACCATAATGTTGCGTGGATAAATCTAGTTTTACATCATTACTTGATAAGTGGAAGATAGTGTAGAAGGTCCAACACCATAATCTTTATTTACATCAAAGAGGATGCATGGTCCGATGAATGCTATGCGAACACCACAATGTTTGCATTGGTAGGTAATTTAAAAAGTTGAGTATTTTAATGTGTTTATTAATCTCTCATTTGTGTGACTAATGGAAAAGCATGTGGTGTATGTTATAAATTAAAATACAGTAATGCATGATGTACATAAAATTTTGTGAATTGGTTGTACATTTTGTTTGTGAAAAAGAGACTGGGAAGTGTACTTAAGCTTGACACTTGATATTTATTTTCAAATTTTATCTTCAGCTACCAGAATGTCAGATGCATCTCCATGTGCGAGACAAATCTCCTTAGTTAGATTTTGATCCAATGACAGCTGTGAGAAAAAAGCTTACATAAAACAGGGTCTGTTCTTGATAATACAGCTTTAATTGATTACATTAAAGCTCAAGGTAATCATTGCTGCATTCATTTATAAACACAAGAATGCCATTTACATTAATTAAAAGTATAAAGTAATGAATTTGCAAAGTTTTAGTCTAATCCAGAGGGGCTATTTGAAAGGTAATAGCAAATAAATTTCACATCAAATTAAGCAGCATTCAAGACATTCTCTGGTAGCTTTTGAAGTGCTGAAAATATGATTATTTTCGAAGGGAAAAATTATTAAAAGACACTTTCACATTAAATATGCCCCCTTGAATTTATGATAAGGCTGAATTACAGAAACTAGCTATTTAAAAAAATTAATATGAGACATATTAAGATTGCTGCACTCAAGTGTGTGGAGTTTTGCTTACAAACAGAAAGTGGCACAGTATCATTTATAAAACAACTGGAGGAAAAAATTTCAAGGGCTAACAGAATGCATTCACACCCATGGAAGTTTGATACACAAGCCAGGCTGACTTGTTCATGCATTTCCTGCTTTGAAGCAAAGTAATCATTAGTCTGTTTTATAGTCCTGGGCTATGTTAACCTTGCTTTTCACAGGAAATGGCAACTGTCCTGGACTATGTTAACCCTGCTCTTTACAGGAAATGGCAACTGGTTTCTTATAGCCTCAGCCTATGCTATTCCAATCTGCCATGGAGAGATGCCACTGCTAGACCATAAGAAACGAGTGTAATTTCCATGCATGTTTTAGAAAGAACCTTAAGAGGTTCTGTAATCAGAACTTATTACCTGATGCACACCTGCTA
Organism: Panulirus ornatus; assembly: GCF_036320965.1. Lineage (NCBI taxonomy): Eukaryota > Metazoa > Arthropoda > Malacostraca > Decapoda > Palinuridae > Panulirus > Panulirus ornatus. The sequence goes on along the minus strand of NC_092259.1, from coordinate 9,250,411 downwards.
ACTTTATGAAAACTATTGATGGTCTTCTACAAAAACATAATACATCAAACTACACTTTACACTTATGCTTATGAAATGAAGCAATAAAAATCCCACCAGGCTAAAGCAATATACTTGTCAGTAATTTGGTTACCAAAGATCTTGCATCCTACAAATCAAAATAAGTCACATTCCCCTACCTTGCTGTCCCTTTCAAGCTCATTTCTTAACCATTCAAAATCGCTGTACCTCCTTCGCACACTTGACTCCTTCACCTTAAACACTGGAAGGTTGGTCTGGAATACAAGATACTATTTGTAAGAAAAAAATATATACATATATATATTTTTTTAATGCTGGGGGCTCCAGTCAAGGACAAAAGTCCACATTAAGGTTGAGCCTTAACTGAAATGTAGAGGTCAATGACAGGGTAGGAAAAAAAAAAATGTAGAGAGGTCACTGAAAGGGGTAAAAAAAAAAAAAAAAATGTAGAGAGGTCAATGAAAGGGTAAAGACAAAAAAAAAAAGAAAATGGAAAGTATTTAGAAATTTTGGAGGAAGTGAAATACATGTCTTAGTTACAGTGCTTTACACATGACAGGTACAGTTGCGAGCAAATGCAGCTTTCCTTCATCTGATCCTGATGCTACCTCACTAAAGTGGTAAATGTCTCTCAAGTATGGAAAAAATGTGTGTGTATATACAAGATGTTACTGTTGTTGATGTATATTCATAGGTTGTAACTACTGTTGGTTAGTTAGGATTTTTAATGTATGTATTGATCACTGTGAAGTGACTGAGGATTGGTAGCATGCATGTATAGTGCCACTATATAAAGGCAAGGGGGACACAGGTGTGTGTTCAAAACTACAGAGGTACAAGTTTGTTAATTGTACCTGATAAGTTGTATAGGAGAGTGGTGACTGAGAAGGTGAAGGCATGTACAGAGCATTAGACTGGGGAAGAACTGTGTGGTTTCAGAAGTGGTAAAGGATGTGTGGATCAGGTGTTTGCTTTAAAGAATGTGTGAGAAAGAAATGTATGTGGCATTTATGGATTTGGAGAAAGCACATGATAGGGTGGATAGATATACCTTGGGAAGGTCTTACAAATATGCGGTGTGGAAGGAAAGCTACTAGAAGCAGTGAGAAGTTTTTATTAGGAGTGTAATGAACATATTTGAGTAGGAAGGGAGAAAGACAAGTGATTTCCAGATGAAAGTGGGTCTGTGGCAGGGGTGTGTGATATCACTATGGTTGTTTCATATATTTATGAATGAAATGGTGAAGGAGGTAAATGCATGGGTCTTGGAGAGAGGGGTAAGTATGCAGTGTTTTGGGGACGAAGAAGCCTATGAAGCAAGTCAGTTGTTGTTTGCTGATGACAAGAAGCTGCAGATGGTGGTGTCTGGGCATGTGAAGGGTAGATGTGTTGGTAATGAAATGTCTAAGGACAGTATCTGGTGTTAGGTGGTTTATTGAGAATAAAAGGGTAAGAGCAAGGTGTGGTAATAAGGAACGTGTGGTTGAGAGATCTGAAGGTGTGCTAAAATGGTTTGGAAATAGGAAGAGAATGAGTAACGTGAGGTGGATCTATTTATCTTTTCCTACTTCCTTGTCTTACTTCTTACTAGACATTCATGCTGAAGCAATGCTATCCATTTTACACATCTTTCTCATTGCAAGGTAGGTAAAACAGCTGATACATCTCTTTCTTCATAACCAAACAAATCCAAAATGCATATCAAGTAAATATCTGTTTTGCATGTGATCCTTTTGTATATGGCACCTCAACTTATAGAGATGGTATGGATGTACTTATTTAAGTCATCCTTCTTTGTGTGAAGGTCAAGATAAAATATAACTAAAAAGTAGATACACTTGAACCATTTGTAAGGCTACAGGGCTTTGTGGGGGCTTCTAAATCAAACCCTCTATTCCCAGACCTGACCTTAAATGTACACTTCCAGAGGGCACATTATATTCTTAATGTTTATGATATGGAGAATCCCAAAATGGGACTTGAAAATCACGGCTTGCATAATATGCTAACACCATTAATGTCATATTTATAGTGACATACTACACATACTTAACAATGTTACCATATTGAAAAAAAATGAATCCTAAATTAGCAAACTTATCATGTATATTTATATATCATACTTTGTTGCTGTCTCGCACATTAGTGAGGTAGCACAAGGAAACAGACAAAAGATGGCCCAACCCACCCACATCCACATGTATATACATACATGCCCACACACGGACATATACATACAATCAATTATTTTCCTCATTCAAAACGTTTGGTAAGGAAAAAGAAAGCAACCATCAAAAGCAGGGTTGCATGACCATGAGAAGTGTTATGAAGCAACTGGCAACATAGGCTTTACTAGGTATGCCACAGCACTTTGTAGGCTTCTTCACCTTCTCTATACTCAGCTGCAACCTTATTGTTGACAGGATAAAAAGGAATATTTCCAAACTACTGAATAATGTCTGCACAAATGTTCCATATAATTATGATCTCTTTACTCTTATTCATCCCTTACTTATTTCTTAAATTTATTAAGTTGCCGTCATCCTTAAGAAATCATGAGAGGGGAATGATATTCCAGCATCAAAAGAATACAATGAGAAAATTCTTATGGGCTAAGAAATGTTGTTTCTATCTAGCAGCATGTATGTACAACATAGGCAATGTATCTGTGTATTGAGTTTTGGCCAAGTATCTAATATATTCTCATTTTCACTATCCCTGTTGTTTCTTACCTCTCTCTAACCCTCTACATCTGACCTATCACCATCAGAAAGCTCAATCAATTCACCCATATCAGTTTGCATCAATCTTCCCCAGAATTGTTGGTATCTTGCATTGCTGCAAGAATGCAGTGGTCTTACCCTAACTTCTAACATTTGATAAAATGATCTGTAAGGACTAAACATACAAATCTACAGTATGAAAACAATGTATGAGTGATGGCTGAATGGGAATTAGATCGTGGTTTCTAGTTTCATTGCATTATATATAACAGCTTGAGACATTGTGTGCAAATGGGGCCATTCTTCATCCATACATAATAGCTTGAGACACTGTGTACATATGAGGCCATTTTTCCTCCATCTATAATAGCTTGAGACATTGTGTCCAGATGAGGCCATTATTTCTCCATTCCTGATGCTGCCTCTGATACAGGAAAGGCAATAATGTATTCAAAATCTACAGACCATAAGATATATATTGTATTTACCTCTGCCTCCAGTGTTAGGGAAATATCCAAACAGAGTATTTCTGAAGTGCAATTGTCCAACTCTGGATTTGAGAGAATAAAAATGAAAAACAATACACTACAGCAATGTTATACAGGTACCCTTACATAGTAAATATTTCCTTCACTTTCTACATTTTACATTGCTCAGTTAATCATTTTACCCAGCAGAGGTTATTACAATCAAAACTTATAAGTCATGTGATTGATAAATTAGGAAGAAACTAGACCCAGCAGCAGTCTTATGGGAGCAATTCTCACTCGTCTTTTCGTTTCATATGTTTCCTCGACAATAAACATGCCTGAATATCTAAAAACTGTTGAATTTTACATGTATGGAGGTTTCTTTCCTCTTAAATGGTTATGTTATTCATTACTAGTTTCCTTTTACATTTTCACATCAGTTATTCACAAAAAGCATAAAATCACTGTCATAAAGGAGCATAGACTGCCTTGCACATTTCCTCCTTCCAATGTGGTACCTCACTTCCACATTATGAAACCAGTGGGAAAGTCATGATGCCTTATTATATTGATATATTGCCCCTCTGTCTCAGAAAGTCACTACTGTACTGAATTCTTGTGATAGTTTGGTTACATTTGATAGATTTTTAAAATTATACCTTTTTTTTTTTTTTTATTCTCAGCTTCAAGGCACACCCTAAACAACACCCACATTCATGACTTGCCTGAAGGTACAAAATCCTACCAGAATAATTCATATTTGCAGATGCAAAAGTCCTCAGGAAAGTCAAAAGTGGTTTACATCTGCTTTAAAGGGGACCTAAACTGACTCTAAAGTTGGTCTTAAACTTTTGTTGATGACATTCAACCCTAACAAATGTAAAAAGGATGGGACAAAGCAAAAGACAGCCTCATTATTACCTAGCCAGAAGTAAGATTCTGGGGTTACGTTCCTGGAAGACCCTGCAATTGCAAAACCGTGGTTTGCAAGGTACACAGCGTATGGGATATGGGGTTTAGAGACAGTGACCCTTGAGATACATGCCTATAATGTAAATTTCTTGGTTAAATACTATCAAGGTATAAATAAAAGACATGCCTAGGCCATAAATGTACAAAGGAATGAAGTACAACTACAGTAGCACTATGCCACTAAATGCTTGCCTTAGCAACGCTGCCTGGTTGTGATACTCCTGCCTTTCCCTAGAAATGATGGTTTGCCGGCTGGGGCCACAAGCAGCCCGCAGCCACTTCACACTTCCCCAGTGCAAAGATAAAAATTTTGATGATGCAATAGAAAACTGTGGACACAAAACTCGATGCAGTGGTTGGTATAATGGTATAGTCTAAATGCGTACATTGGAAACCGTGGTTTACAAACTCATGGCAGGCAAGGGACCTCGATATATTTACAAATATCTATTCGGTCCATGAGTGTGAAAATGGAAAGCTGGTGTATTCAGATAGAAGCAAATCACTCGCCATACATCAAGCATCAGAACCCCCACACTGTGGTTAACTTGTCGTACATAATCCCCATGCCCCTTTCTTTATATCCCTCAGGTATACTTTTATCCTGCATATTTTCTTAAAACTATTAAGAAAGCTATGAATCGTAAAATGGGTTTTCTTGGACCCAGTTATTCACAATCAACAATGGCAGCATAAAGGAAGACACATTTACAGTAAAAGTCTGAAGGTCAATTTCCGGAAATGCAAGATAATACAGCCTCGTATTTACCATGAGAACGGGAGGAAAGCTGTCAAATGATTATGTTATGTATAAGTTTAGTTAACATAAGAAAACTGTTAGCCAACAAATGGTCCTATGGCCAAAATTCGCAAATGTATACATTACCTTTAATTTTAGGAATAGCTGTTACAAACAAATGGAGAACATGGATGAAAATTAACAATTTGATACTTATGAAAATGATATACACAATTGCAAAATACGAAAACATACCCGCATCCGAACTTCGTAGTCTGTATATCTTTTGTTCCCGACGCCATGGGTGATGGGGTTCACAACATCAATTTCTAAAAAGTTGGCTGGGGCCGCATAAGCATCGTCCAAGGTTTGCTTCTTAGAGACGAGGCGACGAGTGGAGTCATTGGTCATGTCAGCCATGTTCACGGCAAGTCACAACACCGATTCCACCCACTGTCATGAATGCCATCAGAAGCATGGAGAAACATCAATGTGGAGTGGGTTTACCAATACATACCCTTTTACACCCTTGATGAAATATATTAAAATTCTCATTTATCACAAAACATTTCAAATAAATTTTTGATTATACCAGCTAAGAGAAAGTTTTACAATTTGAGACAATTAGAGTAAAGATTACTTGGTTTATCCATTATCTAACTCTCCCACCCGTATGATCCCGAGATGGCAGCACTTTCACCATCACAAACATTGGTAAAGAACTAGAAGACTGGCAGACTATGCTAAAATTGGCTAAATCGATGTTTTTCTAGTGCATGAATGTCCGCAATGACGTAATTGTGCTCTTTACTTCTACCAACGTGAGAAAGTATTGGTTAGATGTAGCAACCGCTTCTAATGTCACAGATAAGTCACACCCATTAAAGGTCTAGATTAACGTAGAGCATTGTAATGAGACATAATTCAAGACTGATTACGATGCAAATTACAGTTTGATTCCTAGAACTTCACCCAAAAGTGTATGAGCCAACCAGTGTCTCTGGTGATGATTAGTAAATGGTAATGCACTTACTTCAGTTAAGCATAAGTTTGGAATGAGTTGTCATGTATTGATTGACATTCCAACGAAAAAAGTTATTTTGTATCGAATTAATTGGCTAGCATATCTATGTTTAGTCAACTGTTTAAGACATGAGACGACTGAACAACTGTACGTAATACGAGAGTTACTCTGGATAGGGTATTTAAACAATAAAGTACTTTAAGACAAGTTGAAATATGTGGTCACGAAATGAAATATACCATTAAGTATTGAATCTCAGATCCCCTGCTATAGGTATATTTCATAATATATGCTCAAATGATACTGATGTTAAACTAGGTACCAAATAGTTGATGAATCCCCAGGGTAGTTGTACTTAGACCAGACATAGACATGTTCGTCGCATTCTTACAATACCCATCAGATATGTGAAGGAGGGTGTTGGTGTGGTTAATTATACTGTGCCTAACACAGGTGTATGTATGATACCTATAGTTACAGGCAGCACAGAGAGGAACCTTAAGGAGATTTAGAGATTCTAAACAATCAGGTGTCAGCTTAGTCTCATTACTAGTATAATGTATCATGGACATGAAAACGGAGCTCCGGTATCATTTGAGATATGAAAGTGGCATTTACTGCCCATCGGAATTCACCAAGTAAGAGGAAGATCATAGTATGCATATTAATGCACCTTGATATTCTACGAATATTCAGCAACGGTAGTATATAAAGCAATAACCAGAATTAGCAAATGGACCACCGACCACAGTGAATATATAATAAGATACATTTATTAAGTGTTTATTCCACTAATAAGTCATGGTCTAAATAAAAATATGGAATTTGTGAGAATTTTGATAATTAGACATGAGAGTGCGAGTGGAAAGAATGGTAATTAAACATTATCTGATGAGTCATCTGCCCTGCAATGGTAATAGGGGATACGATTGACTAGTTATAACAAGAAACTCTCTCTCTCTCTCTCTCTCTCTCTCTCTCTCTCTCTCTCTCTCTCTATATATATATATATATATATATATATATATATATATATATATATATATATATATATATATATATATATAGTTTAAGAGCAATAGATGAGTGGAATATGCTAAGTAATGATACTGAAAATGTTGACTATGAAAATTTTAACTTGAGACGGACGTGATCCTATGTGGCTCACACGTCTACGAATTGGGCCACATATAAGTAGGAAAATTGATTAAGCATAAACCAGGAAAGTAGTAATGTTTTAACTTGTGATATGTAGCTTCATGGTCTGGTTGCTTTTCTGACCATGACGCATATATGGGCTGCCTAGGGTTGAGCCCGTGAAGGTTACACTTCATGGTCGCAGCAGCCAGTCCACAGTTAACCCAGCTTTTCATCATTCCCCACGGTTGGTCGGTAAATTGGGTACCTAGATTTAACAGAAACCCATGTATTGCATGTTAGATCATTCTTCCTCTTTTTTTTTTCTATCTTCTGTTGAATATTTAACCACGTATGATAAAACGAAGTTTTGACCATTTGAAGAGTCTTAATTCTATTAACTTTGGCTATCATGGAGGATTTTATGGATTATGTGGCACAACGTTGAAGAGCAACCACTCAAGTCTGGATCCAAATCATCCATCACTTTCAGAGTAGACTGGAATGGGGAAAATAATAACAGACGAGGTACTTTTGATAACCAGTCATATTAGATGTTGGTCAGGGTCACCGGATACATTTCTGAAATGGACTCCCAAAGGACCATCCCGGCCAAGTTTGGTTTACATTAACCTTGTAGTTTCGAATGTAAAAGATGACGGACAGACAGACAACGAGTGGACATTAAGTGATGGCTAAGACTCAACAAGACCTTTGGTCGGGTGGGTTAAAAAGTTGTCGGATGGTACAAAAGGTCTTGGGGATGGTGCCCAACGTGTGTCGAATTCCCTCCCCCCAATACTTTACTAATATGTAATCCCGTACAAGTAAACACTGATGAACACACCCACTCAACAGAAATGTATAATACTTCATGGCCCAACCACTCCTACTGTTGACACAACTGCCCCGGGTACATCGACCTCCAGAACACCCTCAACAGGCTCGAAAACTGGACCACTGCCAACCACTTCACCAGCCAAAGACCTTAGTAATGCAAACTATTTTTTTTTATTTTCCACATATCAAAAACTCATTCAGATGCAGTGTTTCTACTATAATATGATGTCACTGCGTCACCCTCTTTACCGGAAAAAAAATCGATGTTTAGTGTCTCCTAACGAGGAAATTCTTCTATGATCGTGCCCTGCCTCAAGTCAATGTATTGCATGGTATTGCGAACCCAGTGTTTCTAGTGTTCACGGTATATCAAACTGTGGGAGGACGGTGCGCGTGTCCTAGTTGTAATGAGTGTTAGGGTTCTACCCGGGACCCTTCTGTGTCCAGTGCCATCTCATTTCTTACACAAGTGTTTGTGGCTGCTCTCGGTTTCAAGGGGAATTATTTTTATTTATATACATATACCTGCTTTTTTTTTTTTAAGTATCCGTGCATATTTTTCTGGACGGCCAACAGGAGGCAATCAGCATTCCAACTTGACAACCCTGCTGATTTTTGTAAGTGGAAAACATGAATAAAGAAAACAAAAGTCCGGATATACTGTCCACTGTCAACTTGTTCACAGCTGTGTCACAGGAATTTCCTAAAACTTAGTTGGAGGCATAGATAACAGGAGTACAACTGTTTCACAATTTGCTGCTCTGGCTTCAAAAAGTATATTTGGACAGCTTAGAAATGTTAGAGACAAGAAACACGGACCGTGATAGAAAACTTGCAGAAAATGTTTTAGTTTAAGAATTATTTTTCATTGTAAGTAAGAATATATAATTCAAAGAAAATGTTGATTATATATTGTACTTCCAAGTCAAGTGAAGGAGCGGTATGATAGGTTTAATGAAAGTGTTCATTGTGTATTTAAGAAGCAAAGTTGGAAACTCTTTTAAGTTTTTTTGTTACCAATCAAACAGAAATAAGGAACCTATAGAGAATTCAGACATTTTATACTTTGAATTAGTGGAAAGGAATGTATGAAGTATCACGAGAGGTTGAAAAAGCATAATTTGTACGGCCAAGAGAGGAGAGGGGAAAGGTACACAGCAGAAAAAAGATCTTTAAACTTTCAACGTGGTACAATATGACATAAGGACGAAACAATGAGATCATACGAACCTCTTATAGTTACTATGTGATCATTGTGAGACCTGCTGTTCACTGATGTAAATATCGTTTTTGTGCTGCTTGCACATTATAGTTTTTGCATGACAATAGATAGAGGGCATCAAGATAATTATTCTGAATATAGAAGCCTATCAAATCGGAAGAGGCAGAATCATGGAGCCGGGAGTAATACCCATGAAAATTTCAAAGAGGCATCAAAAAAGGTTATATTGAGATTCAGCGAAAAATTGAGAAAGACTTTAGTTTAAAACCAGGAGAAATAAGAGACATCTGAGGGCCATCAACTGGAAAATTTATAAGTAAATGGTGATGGCGAGACTTGATCAACTTCGGATCGCGTTTGTGTAGTTCACCAAGCATAACATGCGGTGAGGTCTACGCGTTGGTCCTGCCATCATGTCAAAACTTTTGCAGGTAGGCAGGTTGTCTGTCTCGCTCTCATTTTTACCACGACTAATATATGTAGTTAAGCCATACCTAACGAGACCCCTTTTAACAGTAAGGGCATCAGCTACCTTATCTGTCCCTGAGCTTTAGTCCAAAAACATTGGGCATTTATATAAAAAATCTAATCTTTAGTGATAAATACTTTTGTCTGACCAATTGCCATCGCGGCATGATATCGGTGGTGAGTTTATCAAAGTGTGGGTGAACATACAATGCTATCGTCTCCTATAGCGAGTCAGGCTCGTCTTTCTCAGTGTTTCCGTGCGGTGACGCTTTAGGGTCGGGATTTCCAGAGAAAAGCCGGCGTTTGCTCTGTTGTCACTTGCCATTATGGCAGCTGGCGAAAAGTTCGCTTTGCTCGCACCAACATTAATTACTTAGTCACCCGATCAACAGAATATCTTATTTCTGTGCCAATTCAGGCATCCAAGTAACCTAAATTATTTTTTTGGGTATCACCTCTTTGTAGGCCAGGGAACAAAATTAGTGGTCTTATCTGTTCTACTTTTTACTAATCATCCATCCATAGCATTTATAGGCTGATACCCAATCCTCAGATGATCATTCAGTCAAATGAAGGCTGCAGGGGCGAGATGAGGATCTAAGGCCCATCTTTCAACACCTAAGGAAGAGTTCAGGGAGAAGATAGCAGCCATCAATCTGACTACCAGAATAACTGGAGTCAGTGGGACGTTCTGTGGTATGCCATGTGACAAGATCTTTGAGTGCTGGTATGAGACAGCTGAGTCATAAAGTACTAGCAGACAGTTATATTGAAGGGGATGCGACCTGCTATCTTGTGGGAGATGCATAACAATCCTTCCTGCAGGCACATTGAGATGAAATTTAGTCTACTCTGTGAGCACTTTTGAATTGCGACAATAAAGTGAGTGGGGCATGTGCTTAGAAGGGACCATACGGGCGAGGTTGGTCTGATGGCCTGCACAGATTCAGTTGAACAAGAGAAAGTTTGAATGGACCGTCGGAAAAGGACCAAGGCCTGACGAATCTCTTTTACATCATCAACTGGACCAAGTGCTGCACCGGGGACAGTCCTGGTGGGACCTTAAACTACCAGCCTTGTTGATGTTAGTTGTAATGGTGTGTAGAGCGTGAGTCCAAAGAATTCATACCGGCAAAGATGATCAGTGGCTCGAACTGCGGCTGCCTATGGGTATCTTGAATGAAAGACCGCCTGACGTAGGAGTGCTCGGAAATGCATGGGAGTTTGAAATGGTGTTGTAGAAACTGGTGGAAGAGGTACTTCGACAGATGTACGAGATCGAAGATTTCTGAGGAGCCTCGTGCGGAGGAATGTTGCGAAGTGAGGAGCGAGTAGAAAGTGCTGAACTGTATATCCTGGAGCAGCTGCTTGATGTAATGTTTCTCCGTTGAATGACGAGCCCGAAGCAGAATGTGGTACATGCGGATTGGTTGTGGTGGTACCTAAGAACGTTCAGCGACTCTTGTGTCCGAGGGAGAGAGAGGAAGATGGAGAGAGGAATTCCTGCGTCATCCCTAGAGACGATGGTGTCATCCGCGCAGCAACGGAGATCGGTGTCGCCGAACCATCCTCAGGAGATGAAGGGTGTCATCCACTGTAGTAGAGAGGCGGTAATCGACACTTCGGAGGCCGAGACGGACGGATCGCAAGATGAGGGCGACGACAACCGGAAAATAGAAAAGTTCATCACCATCAACGACAGGATCCTTTGGGGATTTCGAGACCATGGCGAAGGAATAGACAATTCATATAGAGTAATTTAACTGCAAACAGCTATTGCAGATTTTGTCATGTGTAAAGTGTTGAAGTCAAATATCTTCGAAGGGGAGTGTTAACTACCTCCCACCGTGGATCCTATACCCGGCCGAGGGATAAGAGCACCAGTGTGGTAATTTTTTGATATCATTCCTGCTGCTTGAGGTGATAGGCTTGCAGAGCGAGCAGGACTTCATCACCCTTTTTTGTCCCCATGTTTTCTTGGGGCTTTCATACGGACGACGGTATATGAAAAGTGATACCAGTGGGGAAAAGGCGATTTTCCAGCTGGTGCTTGAATGGACGTGTAACTTTAGTCTTACCCTTGCAGACATTACAGCAGTGCCTGATTTCGCCAGGAGCCACAGTAAAATGCTGAGATTAGGAAAAGCCGGTGAGTGATTTTCCTTCCGAACTGCTGATTGTACAGCTGCTCTTTTTCATTCTGATAAAACATCGTGTGGCATATGTCTCAAATATGACTTCACTTCGACTTCAACGTACACTTGCTTCATCATGAAGATGAAAAAGTTGGACGTTCTCAGTTTCTTGGGAATTCCATGGTTAGGAGAATTATTATTATTATTATTATTATTATTATTATTATTATTATTATTATTATTATTATCATTATTATTATTATTTATATTATTATTGAAGACCAACATTTGAGTGTCCTTAGGGAAATTTTTATTATACGGAACATATGTTGACATCGTAATACTTTGTAGTAATATATATAGGTACTCATGAGGGCTGTTACTACCGTGCATATTTCTCGATTATTATGTCAACTGAACTCGGATTTCATTTTTTGTCCTTTTGTATACATTGAACGAAAAGTAGATGAATGCCTGCTGTACGCAAATGAGAACAGGAAATATAATGAAGGAAACTACATCTCATTCATTACGGCTCAGTGCTCATTATACAGCCAAACGTTTGCACACATTTAGTCTTCTGTCATTACTAAACTTTGTTGCGCTATGTTTGTGTTTATATGATTATTCTTTCATACAGCAAATTCTGGCCTAGAATAATATGGAGGAATCTCGGTAACATGAGAAGAGATAAGATATAATTCAAGATAAATGCAGAATCAGGAAAAAAAAGTGTTAAAGATAAATACGGGAAATATTTCCCTTATGACGCTGCATCCTTATGGACATGAAGAAGAAGGGACAAAATAAGGCACCCTAATATGTGAATCATTGAGAGAAAAAAAGAAAAACTAGGAAAATTACACACTATAGTCTGAAAGAAGCGCATGCGCTTTGCGCCATCCGGGGCTTTTTCACTCATCAATGAAACCGGTCAAGTACTCACAGTACAGAAATATTGCGTTAATACAAAGCCATTGCAGACTGTTACTGATTTTGCTTGCAAACATAGAACGTGATATAAAGGGGAATAAAGTAAATACGGAGTATTTCAAAGATAGATATCAATTAAATCATTTATTGTAACATTTGTTGATATAATTGTATACAATTGATATATTTGTGTTTAGAATTTATAGCTAACTTATCTTGAATTTATTTATTGTCACACTTTAGTCATATTTTATGCAGTAAAACTTATAAATAAGATAATTTTGTTGTATGGAATAATATGTTTGTCGGTAAGGTACTTGAGCCTTGTTTGTGGATCCGTCAGTTAGCGAAAACATGGCGGTGCAAGGTGATACGGGAACTAAAGATGAAATTAAAACTCAATTTACTACGATAGAAGGAGTGTACAGATTATTGCCGCTGTCAGAATATAGTAGACCTAACAGAGTAGCATATAATAACAGCGGAGGAAGTGGCACCATTCCTCCTGTTAGAGTGTCTTTCGTTAGTTTACCAGACCCAAGTGGGAGTGTTAGTTCGATAAACGGTGATAGAACCAAAATATGTTTTAATTATGGCAGAGAACTATTTGTATATACTTATAGAGGAATTAAAAAGGTATGTGCCGCCGTGTGTTGTCGCTGTGAGCCGTATGAGGGAGCTAAGTACATGTGTTAGTGGAGTTAGCCCATTTTCCAAGCGGGTTCCTGGAGCCAGTGTCACTACGGAGGCCAATGAGGTCAGTGTCACAGTGTCATTGACTTGGCATGGCCATTCACCAGTGCCTGGGAGTGAGGGTATTGCCAGGGCCGGGGTTTGGCACTGTGGTACTGGCCTCGCCACCAGGGCTAGAGTGCCACTGGGGACGTATGCTGGTCATGCTCCTGCCCCTTGACACCTGGGAAAATTAACAGCCTTTGCTCCTGGAGAAAATAAGTTTAAGTACTCATTATGCATTATGATTATTTCTAAGGGGATGATTGTTTTATAGTATGTCCGGAGTTATCAGATACACATGCAAGAATATGAGGAAATGTAAGTCAGTAATCATTAGAATGAAGTTGTGAGTAAAAGATTAGTACTTTGAATACCTGCAAACAGGAATCTTATTTTACACGAAAATGATTCATTTATATTTTGCTATCACGACTATATTGATGTTTGGAAAAAACATAATTATGCTAACAAGAAACTGGTCGTTGGTTCTAGGCAATTTGAAGTCCCATTGTACTTTGTATAGTATGTCACTCCATATTGCTGGGAAACGAGCAGCCAGTCAAATTATTTCAGATTCTATGTGACTCTTCAATCACATTCAACATATGTATCTCTTGCATTGATTTCAGAGGCTTGTTTACCTCCACAGTTGGACTGAGACCAAACTGCACCATTCCACCTCACGTTAGGCAGCTCTGTTTACCTATCACAGCCTAGTTAGTCAGGAATACTTTGTACATATTTGTCCATTATTGTCTGAAGTTCTTCACTGGGCAGTCCGTAATGTATTGAACATTTTCAATCCCTCCAGATTACTGAAAATGTTTTCTGTCCCAGTCAGACGAATTTTAGCAAAGTATAATTGGAAATATACATTCTGATGTTGGATTTCCACTCATTAAATAGGATTAATTGCATCATCGTATAATGTGTGTCTTTTTTTAGATTTAACACGAAATTTATCAATGTTCTGGTGTTGTGTACTTCAACTAGACAATATGAATGACAGCTTGTTTGTGCACGACACTCGGAACACCATTCCGTCATGGGGTTGCCACAGAAGAAAGCATAAAGTACGTAGTGTTTTGGGGAATTTACACAGTAGTTAACTGGTCATATTGAATTGCACAAGATATGACTGAAACTTTGAGAAATTCTCTTGTGAAATTCACTACGGAAAACAATGTATAACACAGTCATTGAATATTAATGTGTAATGCTTAGAAGGTCTTTCTCAGACCCTGTATATACTATGATATATTTATTATTTATTTTACTTGGTTGCTTTTTCCTATGTCAGTGAGGTAGTACCAGAAAACAAACAAAAAATGGCCCATCCACTCATTTACACACACACACACACACACACACATATATATATTTTTTTTTTTTTTTTTTTTTTTTTTTTTTTATACTTTGTCGCTGTCTCCCGCGTTTGCGAGGTAGCGCAAGGAAACAGACGAAAGAAATGGCCCAACCCCCTCCATACACATGTACATACACACGTCCACACACGCAAATATACATACCTACACAGCTTTCCATGGTTTACCCCAGACGCTTCACATGCCTTGATTCAATCCACTGACAGCACGTCAACCCCTGTATACCACATCGCTCCAATTCACTCTATTCCTTGCCCTCCTTTCACCCTCCTGCATGTTCAGGCCCCGATCACACAAAATCCTTTTCACTCCATCTTTCCACCTCCAATTTGGTCTCCCTCTTCTCCTCGTTCCCTCCACCTCCGACACATATATCCTCTTGGTCAATCTTTCCTCACTCATTCTCTCCATGTGCCCAAACCATTTCAAAACACCCTCTTCTGCTCTCTCAACCACGCTCTTTTTATTTCCACACATCTCTCTTACCCTTACGTTACTTACTCGATCAAACCACCTCACACCACACATTGTCCTCAAACATCTCATTTCCAGCACATCCATCCTCCTGCGCACAACTCTATCCACAGCCCACGCCTCGCAACCATACAACATTGTTGGAACTACTATTCCTTCAAACATACCCATTTTTGCTTTCCGGGATAATGTTCTCGACTTCCACACATTTTTCAAGGCTCCCAAAATTTTCGCCCCCTCCCCCACCCTATGATCCACTTCCGCTTCCATGGTTCCATCCGCTGACAGATCCACTCCCAGATATCTAAAACACTTCACTTCCTCCAGCCTCTCACCATTCAAACTCACCTCCCAATTGACTTGACCCTCAACCCTACTGTACCTAATAACCTTGCTCTTATTGACATTTACTCTTAACTTTCTTCTTCCACACACTTTACCAAACTCCGTCACCAGCTTCTGCAGTTTCTCACATGAATCCGCCACCAGCGCTCTATCATCAGCGAACAACAACTGACTCACTTCCCAAGCTCTCTCATCCCCAACAGACTTCATACTTGCCCCTCTTTCCAAAACTCTTGCATTTACCTCCCTAACAACCCCATCCATAAACAAATTAAACAACCATGGAGACATCACACACCCCTGCCGCAAACCTACATTCACTGAGAACCAATCACTTTCCTCTCTTCCTACACGTACACATGCCTTACATCCTCGATAAAAACTTTTCACTGCTTCTAACAACTTGCCTCCCACACCATATATTCTTAATACCTTCCACAGAGCATCTCTATCAACTCTATCATATGCCTTCTCCAGATCCATAAATGCTACATACAAATCCATTTGCTTTTCTAAGTATTTCTCACATACATTCTTCAAAGCAAACACCTGATCCACACATCCTCTACCACTTCTGAAACCACACTGCTCTTCCCCAATCTGATGCTCTGTACATGCCTTCACCCTCTCAATCAGTACCCTCCCATATAATTTACCAGGAATACTCAACAAACTTATACCTCTGTAATTTGAGCACTCACTCTTATCCCCTTTGCCTTTGTACAATGGCACTATGCAAGCATTCCGCCAATCCTCAGGCACCTCACCATGAGTCATACATACATTAAATAACCTTACCAACCAGTCAACAATACAGTCACCCCCTTTTTTAATAAATTCCACTGCAATACCATCCAAACCTGCTGCCTTGCCGGCTTTCATATATATATATATATATATATATATATATATATATATATATATATATATATATATATATATATTATTATACTTTGTCACTGTCTCCTTCGTTAGCAAGGTAGCACAAGGAAACAGACAAAAGAATGGCCCAACCCCCCACGTACACATGTATATACATATATGCACATATAATTACCTATACATTTCACTGCATACATACATATGCATACACAGACATATACATATATACACATGTACATATTCATACTTGCTGCCTTCATCCATTCCCGTCGCCACCCCGCCACACATGAAATGGCACACACACCATGTGCACGAGGTAGTCTTAGGGAAAGACAACAAAGGCCTCATTCGTTCACACTCAGTCTCTTGCTGTCGTGTTATGCACCGAAACAACAGATCCCTTTCCACATCTAGACCCAAAAAAGCTTTCCATGGTTTACTCCAGATGCATCACATGCTCTGTTTCAATCCATTGACAGCATGTCGAACCCAGTATACCATATTGTTCCAATTTACTCTATTCCTTGCACGCCTTTCTACCTCCTGTATGTTCAGGCCCTGATTGCTCAAAATCGTTTTTACTCCATCTTTCCACCTCCAACTTGGTCTCCCACTTCTCATTCCCTCCACCTTTGACATATATATCCTATTTGTCAATCTTTCCTCACTCATTCTCTCCATGTGACCAAACCATTTTTACACACCCTCTTCTGCTTTCTCAACCACACTTTTTATTTCATCATTCTCTCCATGTGACCAAACCACTTTTACACACCCTCTTCTGCTTTCTCAACCATACTCTTTTTATTTCTACACATCTCTCTTACCCTTTCATTATTTACTCGATCAGACCACCTCACACCACATATTGTCCTCAGACATCTCATTTCCAACACATCCACCCTCCTCGGTACGACCCTATCTATAGGCCATGCCTTGCAACCATATAGAATTGTTGAAACAACTATTCCTTCAAACATACCCAATTTTGCTCTCTGAGTTAATGTTCTCTACTTCCACACAATTTTCATCACTCTCAGAACCTTCACCCCCTTCCGTCACCCTATGACTTACTTTCACTTCCCTTCCTCCAATTTTTGTCCATTTAAACTTACATCCCAGTTAACTTGTCTATCAGCCTTCCTAAACTTAATAACCTTGCTCTGATTCACAAGTACTCTTAACAGTTGTTCTCACACTTGTTCATTGTTTTCTGTTTTAGAAGCAGGAACAAATGTAGAAAAGGCCTCATTCATCTGCTTCTGGCACTACCTCACTAACATGGGAAACTGTAAACAAGTATGAAAAAATATATATTGGATGTATAGGTGTTTCTGTTCTTGGCTTGCTTAAGGTTTTATGTCGCATATGTATGCAGAGTTAAGTGCGTTTGAGTGGTATCTTCTTTATGGTAGTTGCATCATGGGCATAAAGGGTTCCTGGGTATGATGAAATGTTATTCGTAGTGTTGTGGTCATGGGTGATGTACATAATGTAAGCAGGATAATGTGATTTGAGCATGTCTGAGGTGTGTGGTGTCTCGTGTGTATGTCTGGTGGGTTGAAGTTTGAATTCAGTCTTGGTTAAAAGTCAATTTTAGTTTTGCATCTTTATCAACTTTTGATATGATGATTTTTTTTTTACTGTTAGAGAATACTATAACAGTTGTGGGGCATGTATGTGAGCATAAGCTGTATCCTGTTGAATCAAATACCGATTGATTATTACAGGAGTAGGAAAAACGAGTTCAGAATCAAAAGAACCTTGAAAAATCACTTAACCTCCCTAGCCATCAATATTTATTGTAATGCTTATTTTCAAGTGGGAATACAGCATTTATATCCATGATGGAGTACCATGCAGATGGCTCTGAACGTCAGCAAACAAACAACAAAGCAAATATGAATTTTGATGAGGTTCAGTATATTTGTACTAGCTATTATTATGGTTATTAGGTGATGTCATCTTGGATTCTGTTGAGTTTTTGCAAGTGTATAACTGTACTTGTACATTAAATGAACCCCACATTTACCTGTATATACATACCCCACATTACAAATACCTTATTTGAAGTAATTTCGGAAATTTACTGATAACTAGGAGTTGCATTCAACTAAGAAAGCACAGGACAGGATCCTGCAAAGTATATGGTACCTGACTGGCAAGGATATGGTGGTTATGAACTGATAAAGTTGTGCAGTTTGATCTCAGACACCTGTACTGGTAAAAGTGAGCCACAAACATATATGCAAAGTATCCATTGATTATATTCGGGAATGCATAAAAAAATTGTAGTTAAGTGTTGTAATTTTGATGTCAGTACTGTTTATTTAGTAGCAGTTTGATAAAATGTAGATGAAATCAGTTTGTAGATTTGATGAAATTTGGAGTAAATGGACTGGGTAGAAGTAGATTGTTTCAGTGGTTAGGATGTTGCAGATAATGTGATTGGCACCCATTCTGATAGAGTAACATTACAATCAGTTTTGTAGAAATGTTTAACTCATGCAGAACCGAATGAAAGTTGACTGGGCTTGGAAAAAAGTAAGGGAGAATTGGGTTAAAGTAGGCAGTGTTGTTTGATATAAGCTTGGTTGGTTGTCAGATCTAGCTTGATTCGATTTTAATTATTATGCCTTACATTGCAAAGCCTTCATCCTTTACCTACTCTGGAACATACAAGTGAAATTCAAGTACAAGAGTTATACTTATTAGCTTATATTGTACTATTTATGGACCCTTTTGTTGATATTTTCTATGTTTAACAGATGCTGCAAAATGTTCATTAGTGAAGTGTGGTAATAGCAAATCTTTGTGCTAGTATTTTGGAATGTAGATTTGGTTTTTGAACAATAATCACATTCAGCAACAGTGTACAATGCCTCATTGTTGGGTCACCAGCTGCTGATGTATAGCTATGAATTTTTTGATGTGAAAGTGAACTTAACATAATCATCAAGAATGTTACAACCTTCACGTGTCTCTTTAGCTCTATGTGATTATAAACAAAGCTTTTGACCTCAAAAACTTTGATTTTTAGCATTAAGTTCTGAGAGAATTTTTTCTATAGCTATTATGATATGTGCTTTTCATTTTTTATGACTAAATACTGGGTATAATTTAGTCTGTAGTATGGTTCTCGGAGATCTTGTCATTTTTTGTGTTTAAATGATTTTAATGGGTTATCATAATTACCTATTTGTATCTGCTAATTATTAGAATATTGCCAAATGGCATGTGAGAAGATAGTATGAGTTAAGTGATTTTCAAGATGGTATTATTGAATTTCTGTTTTTTCTTGAAAGTCCATGTTTATTTACTTATGATCTTCAAACCTACACTTTTTATTGTCATTTGTTACTTAACACACACACACCCCCCCCCCCCCCAAAAAAAAAAAAAAAAAAAAAAAAAAAAAAAATTTGCTCAGACGAACAGAGAGAAGAACAAAAAGTCAGAGATTGGACCATTCAAAGGTGATGGTTATGTAAATGATCATAGAAGAATATGTCAGATGTTAGTTATCCAGTATAACCCAATGTTTAGTACAAGAGAGGATGAAGAAATAGATGATAAAATGATTAATGATTACAGTGAGTGTGTGCTCACAGATGTAATTTATCAGAAACAGATATAGTTGAATCAGTTGATTAACTTAAAAGAAAACTCAGCTTTTCTAGCAATCTTTCTAAAGAAGAATAAAGAAACAGTAGTTGCTGAGACAGTGCATAAACCAAACAAGTGTTGCATATATACACAATATGGCATACATAACACTAGTATGCAGAGGAGGAACCAAACTATTGTTGAAACAATGCACACCGATTAGCCTAACTTTGCGCATGATCGAAGTATCTGAAAGTGTAATAAAAATATATAATGGAACCTCTTATTTCAGCATGGTTTTGTGTCTGGTTCAAGTAGGCAGACACAATTACTAGCCCTTTATATAGTGACATCTTCAGAAATTTGATGGACAGAAAGAATGCAGTCTGTTTCTTAATTTTGCCAGAGCATTTTCTAAAATAGACTACAGAGCATTTATAAAGACAGTAGCAAGTCAAAATATAAAACGAAAAAAGAGAAATATGGATCAAAGAATTTTTAACTGAGAAAATTCTAAGCAGTTGTAAATGCAGACATACTTGAAGATGCACTGTCCAGCATACTGCACAGTACAATTGTAACTGCAGTTCTCTTTGTAATTGTGATCTCAGACATAGATAAGGAAGTAAGAGAGAGTGTAGTCAGATGTTTTGCAGATGACAGGAGAGTAAGTAAAGCAATAGAGAGCATGAAAAAAAAATCAAGAGACCTGGATGGTATCCACAGATGGGCAGATGAGATGAGAACTTAATGGAATTTGATGATGAGAAATTTGAACATGTAATTGTCGGACAGCTAATGCTATCATAGAACTTTCATAGAGAGGCCCTACAGAAAAATGAATAGAGAATGAAGCAAACATCAAAGATTTGGGAGTAATTATCCATGAAAAACCTTAATTCTAGAAACATATTGAAAAGATGTTTTCAAGACAAGTGATCAGTTGATTGACAGAATATTTGCAACAAGAGACATGGTGAAAATGTATGATATATATATATATATATATATATATATATATATATATATATATATATATATATATATATATATTTTTATACTATTCGCTATTTCCCACATTAGCGAGGTAGCGTTAAGAACAGAGGACTGAGCCACTGAGGGAACACCCCCACCCGGCCCCCTTCTCCACTCCCTCTCCTGGAAAATAAAGGAAGTAAAGATGAATTCTTCTGTGTTGTATGGTTATCAGTAAAACAGATTGGCTTTAACAAGAATGAGAGAATTCAGAAACACTGTACAGGCTAGATGAATGGAACATTCAGATTATGTTGCATGACTAAAAGAATTAGAGCTGTACACCTAGACATCAGAAGGAGAGAAGATATGATTAAATATGCGTGGAACTAAATAGAGGGACTAAAAACAATGTTCTGATTATGAAAGCAACCAATGATGATACAAAATCGTTAAGTAAAGAGTAATTCTTGGAAACATACTAGAAATGCATAAGAGAACATACATGAATGCCCAGCAAGGAAGTTGGAAAAAAAATTTTATGTGGTACTGGGTGAGGTAAAAAATTTAAGTGGAGTGACGATGAAAACATTAAAAATTAGATTACACACAGTTGAAGACTACCTAATTAACCTAGAATAGATAGCTATGCCAGAGAAGTAGCCGATGAAAGAATATGATTATACAACCACTAAAACAAGTAAAGGGGATGTGGTGAGGCAGGTAAGAGAAATGTCATTCGTGAACATACAAGTGGTGAGCACAACTTGCTAGCCTTGCCACCATGACAAATTCTTGTCATAGGTACTCATAGGTAGGTAATCATATCTTTGTGCTCCGTTAGGTGTGGTAACCAGACTTTTAGAGGCATGATCCAGTTTTGGTCTATGTGTGAACAGCTTACCAAACATTTCAACATCCATATGCATGAATGTGATTTTAACATATGCCAGCAGACACTTTTCTTGCAGGTATCAGAAACATTATGAGTTGTCCAGTGGAAAGCTTCAAGAAATCCCTAGACAGTTCCCTACAAATTGTATCAGATCTTTTAGAATTGTGTGTGGGATGGTGTGCATACATAAGCCTGTAGATTCATGTTTCAAACAGCCTGACTGATTAGAGAGGTACCAAAGAAGCTGAGTTCCAGACTGAGTTGTAGGGTTAGAGATGAGCCTCCAGTATGAACATAAGGTATAGATATTATATGATATTTTGCTTTGAATTTGGGTCTTTTCAAGAATGACTTGCCAGAACATTATGAATAAGATAGGAGTAGTTTGGATACACTAGAGCTTTCCTCATAGATTTATGTAGTGCTGGGATACATGCTCTCAAATCAATCAGAATCAGTGCCTGATATGCCTCTAGCTATACAGTAGAGTGGCAGCCCTTTAGGGTCACTTGTCTTTTTGGGAAGGAAGGTAGAGAGATGTGGTGGGTATTGAAACAGAAAGAGATTGGAGGGGATTGATAGAAAAGAGCAGGATAGTATGTTTATGTGTGTGTAAGACAGAGAAAAAAATTTATGACTTTCTGGCTACCTGAAACTCTTGAGCATGGTAGGATCTTGGGTCCAGGACTTGCCTGTGTCATTTCACTCATTAATGGTCCCTTACCTCTTAGCAGAATGGAGACCTTTGGCATGAATTATAAACGAGGACAATTATTGGCTCTCATGTTGTCACATTCTTATATTTAAGATACTTTATTAATTTTGATTCAAAGTCTGCATATAGTGTAATTCAGCATTGATGTTTGTTAGGTCTGTAGGAGATAAGAATATCATAAAAATGGCCAGTTAAATTTTATCCACAGAGCTTGCAGTTATGCAAAGATACATTTATTATATCTGTCGTCTTTTTCAAGGGCTCTTCTCTGTTCCCACAGCTGAGTCTGCAACTAAACTTCCCTGGTGAGTACTTAATCAGTTAAACTGTTGGAGGCAGAAGCCCCATGCCTGTGTATTCACTGCCAGTGCTTTGATCAGGTTTATTTAGGAGAAACTTGTCTGGTTCTTTCTCGAAGGCATTTACAGGTCTCATATTGGGGCTGCACATACTGTACATTATATGCTGGTAGTAAACTTAAGATTCTTGGACCCTAGATGTTAATGTTGTGATCTCTGATTTTTACATGTGGCACCTCTTTGTGTATTTTCACTTTCTACCATATCTCATAATCCTAAATCTTTGTGCAGATTTATGGATGGTCTTTCCTGTATTTTACATATTATTTAGTATCTTAGATTTTAGAGAAATTACCATAGTTTGCGTGTTTTTAACTTGTTCCAGTAGCTGTTGTGTTTTAACTGAATCATTGGAGGCAGTTAACTTCCTATACAATTTTCCAATTCAGCAGTTTTGCCAGCCTTAAAAGGTGATGTTAGCACTGAACATTATTCCATTTGGGAGCTCTGCACATTATTAGAATTGATTTTGAATTTTTTATTCTACAAGTTTTTAGCAAAATTTTTTTTATGCTGTATTCATCATAGGTAAAGTATTCTTTCATAATCATAACTTGATGCTTAATAGTCCCTTTTAAGCTATGGTGAGGTTTGACTGTCTTTCATACTCCATTCTGTATTTTATTTCCTATTATTTTCTGTAGCACACCAACTCTCTCATTGCAACAAATAATACTGAATTGACATTTAGAATTTAATCACTGAAATTCATATTGCCATTACATTTTGTTGTACTTTAGTATTTTTGGAAAGTTACATTTGTCTCTAGAAAATATATATATATATATATATATATATATATATATATATATATATATATATATATATATATATATATATATATATATTGCTTTTTTTCATATTGTTCGCTGTTTCACACGTTATCAAGATAGTACCAGGAACAGATGAAGAAATGGCCTCGTTCACTCACATCCACTTCTTAGCTTCACACGTCCTGGTTCAGCCCATTGATAGCACATTGCTTCCTGTATACCACAATTCACTCTATTCCGTGCATGTCTCACACCCTCTCTTGCATGTTGAGGCCCCAAATGTTATATGAATTCAGTCAAGCTAGACTATATGAATTCAGTCAAGCCAGACTTATATGAAGTCAGTCAAGCTAGACTTTACATGAACTCAGTCAAGCCAGATTTATTTCACCTCATCCTTCCACCTCACATTAACCATACACTCTACGTTCCCAATAGCCACACACCCCCTTTTCCCACCATCTTCACTTTCCCACTGGCTTTGTAGTTCCTCCTATCAGCCTTATGCTCTGTCCTCACCTCCATGATGACTTGGACATTAAAGATATTGAATACTGTGAAATACTTGAATATCTAGAGAGATTAAATCTGAACAAATCATATGGTCCAGAAGATATCTCCCCAAGAATACTGAAAGAGCTTGTTAGTTACCAATTAGTCTTCCCTATCACCAAAATATTCAAGAAATCATTGCAGAAAGGGGAAGCCCCTGACTGGAAACTAGCTAATGTAACACCAGTTTTCAAAGGTAGTGAAGGAAATATGCTCTGAACTACTACCCTATTAACCAAACTTTAGTTCTAGAAAGATGTGAAAAACAGTATTTAGAGATAAAATCATTCAATTCGTAGAAGAATAGAAATAAATAATTGACCAACAACATGGTTTCTTGAATGCAATACCAAGTTTAATGAATTAATTGACTTTTTTATCATATTTATAACAATGAGACTCAAAAATACCCTGCTATGTTATATACTTGGACTTCATAAAGCCTTTGTTACTGTACCATATAAGGGATTATAAAGTAGAATTAAAACTCATGGCATAGATCAAATTTGTGTGTAGATAGCGGGATTGGCTTTCATATCAAAAACTGAGTGTTATTAAATGGGAGAAGCAACTGAATGGTTTTATGTCTGTTAGGAGTTTAACAAGATTCATTTCTAAAACCCATACTTTTCGTCATATGCACAAATGATTTAGAATCTCAAAAATTATGGACAACACAAAATTGGGAAGTATAACCAACTCAAACGAAGAATGTTTGAAGATTCAGAAGGAATTAGAGAAAGTGATAGAGGGGACAGAGACTTTAAGATGGATTTCCATATAGGCAGATGCAAAGTTTACAGTTTGGAGCCAGAATTATCAGGCTTGGGTACAAAATGCTTGGTAAACCTCCACAAGAAGTAAGAGAAGAAAAGACCATGGAAAGATTATCAGTATTACCACAAATATGGCAGAAAAATCCTAGCTGCATACAATATAGCCATTAGGTTGTTAAGTTTGATTGTTAGAAATGTAAACTCACCCACAATGCCCTAGCTTAGACCTTGTTTAAAGTATGCCATCCGGTTTTGGTCACCCTATATGACCTGATAGTAGTGTTCAAAATCCTGAATTATTTTCATGACATATATGAAAATGTCTTTACCTTAGATGGAGACTCATTGACCAGAAGTAATGGTATGCGGATTAAAAGGAAGATGTAGTAACAATGTGGGAAAAAGATTTTTCACATTTAGAATGGTGAAGCATGGAAATAAACTTCTTCCTGACGTTGTAAATGCAAAGACTGTAATTACCTTCAAATTGAGGCTAGAGAAATATTTCACTGACATCCCTTAATAATGAAATTATATCCTCATTAATTATTCTTTGTTTTGTCAAAATCCAACTGCAGAGCAGAATGTCATCAAACTGATAGGGAACTTTTTCAGTCTTCTCTTCCCTATAGAATTTCTGTGCCATTAGTTTACCACAATACTTAGGAGAAAGTTCCGTATAATGATTTATTTTGTTGTTGATGTCTAACGTTGTTATTTAAGGAGTATTGAGGGTAGCACTATTCCTTGTGGTGCCATATATAGATAATTTTCCTTAGACTTGGTTTATTTGCTGCTACTTTGAATTTTTTTTTTTGTTTGGACCTCTTTAATCAGTCTTCCTACCTTACAAGTACCTGTAATGCTATGTTTAGCTACTTTCTTTTGCGAAATTCTGAGGTTTATTTTCTCTAATGCCTTTGCAAATTCAGCATTGTCCATTTTTTTTTTCTTGTTGCATTAAACTTTCATTGACCTCTGTGTCATTGTAATGAGCTAATAACTGGGTTTGCATGCTTTTTCCTGGTACAAATCCATGTTAACCTTGGTTTATGTAGCTTTTTTTTATCGTGTTCTATTATGTGTCCTTTTATTAGTTTTTCAAAGACTTTTATTACATGTGAAATCATGGTAACTGGTGTGCATTGTTTGGGTAAGAACAAAGATCCTTCTTTGTGTATTGCTTTTACAAGTGCCATTTTGTGAATGTCTGCAAATTTACTGTCATTCAGACTTTGCCTCAACAATAATACATCGGCTTTGTTATTACTGTCTTTCTCTTCTTAAGGAATATGTCTGGTTTCTATCAGGTACCTTAAGCTAAATTTTCTCATAGCTGGTCTATTTCTTTGATTATATGAGGTGCCCAGTGTGACAAGGGTGAGCCCACCATGGTCCAGAGAATTAGTTTTTCAGTGGAATCAGAATGCCTGTTTACTTTCTGTCATATTACACAGTCCTGTTCATGGCAGTCTACCCCTTACTGCCTGGAAATTTTCAGTGTTTTAGATGGGTGGTGGATAAATGACAAGGACGAGCCTGCCTCGGCCAGCAACCAGCTCTCTGTTGCAGTTATAGTCATCAGACAGCAGAAATTAGCTTTGAAAATGATTCAACCATAGTGGGAGATTTTAACATGGTATTATCTAGGAGGGGAGAATCCCTTTCCAGTAGCTGGGAGGCATGGGCTTAACTTAAGTCTTTGATATTGCCCTGATACAATTAGTTGAGAAGCCGAGTTGTGACAAGACTATATTAGATTTAGTTTTGGCTACAAATTAGGATTTTGTTAACAATGTTAAGTATGAGAAATGTTTGGTACAAGTGATCACTAGTAGATTACTCAAGTTAACCAGCAACATTGCATGTAATACTAGATTTTAGACTTGCATATTTTAAAGATTGCATTGATCTTGTCAGGCAAAGTTGGGATAGTATCATTAATGAAAATTATATGTATGTAGCTTGTGAGAGCATCCATAAAACATTCAGAGCACTGGAGGGAACATATGTGCCAATGCATAGTAGATGTCATTTTCTTATGCAAAACCAGTTCTCTAAGAAAGCAGCACAAAAGGAGCCCAGAGAGACCTATAACAAACATTATGGAGCAGACTATGTAAGTCTGCTTTGAGGAATTGCTTAGACAAATTATGTAAGTCTGCTTAGAGAAATTAAGAGCCTAGTATGTCAAAGTAAACATCAGGACAAAGGGTATATTGCTGAAAATAGCAAAAGAAACCCTAAGGGGCTGTATTGTTATGTCGGAAGCAAGAGAGTTGCTACCAAGTCAATTGGTCCATTGATAATGGAGAAATGATGACTTGGTTTTAGAGAATGAAGACATGGCTAAGATTTTGAATGATTTTTTTTTTTTTTTTTTTTTTGCACTTGCTTTTACAATTGAAGGCACAGTTCAAGCCCTGAAGCCAGTTCCATTTCTAGAAAAAGAAAGTGTTTTGTGATATTTTGATTTAAGATTTGAAAATTTGCTATCAGTACCATATGGAATAAAAGTATATGAAACAGCTGGTCCAGATAAGTTTTATCTGAGGACAGTGAAAGAGGGGGAAATTGAGGTAGTAGAAACCCTTGAATGCTCTTTTCAATAATTCACTTGTTATAGGGAAAGTTCCAGAGGAAAGGAAGCTGCTAATGTAATAACCTTTTTCAAAAAAAATGTCATAAATCACTTCCCAGAAATTACCATCCATTAGTGTACTGTCTGTGGTTGGTAAAATTATGGAAATGATCATGTGGGATAAAACTGTAAACCATTTAGAGGACCACCATTCATTAAAAAATTCTTAAGATGATTGTCATCGAAATTGCTCATTTCTGACAAATCTTAATTTTTTTGATGATACAGTCAACATATGATGAGAGTAAAGTAGTTGATGTCATCTATCTGACATTTCCAAAAAGCATTCAATACAGTCCCACATCAAAGGTTGCTGACAAAAGTCAAGTTACATGGGATAGATGAGGCTGTACTTTGTTGGTTTGGAAATTGGTTGATTGGCCATAAACAAGAGTTGTGGCTGTTGGTCAAGCTTCAGAATGGTTGGATGTGATTTGATGTAACAAATGTTTTACCATAAGGATCAGTCTTAGGACCAGTCCTCTTTCTCACATACATTAATGATATTGATAATGAGCTGCATTGTAAGATATCAAAATTTGCAGAACATACTTTTTTTTTAATACTTGTAAATTGTTTCTTGTATTAGTAAGGTAGCAACAGGAACAAAGAAAAGCCCTCATTCATTCACATCCATTCTCTTGCTGTCATGTGTAATGCACTGTAACCAGACAATACTAAGTTCGGAAATTAATCTACAACAGAAACTGAGCGTCTGCAACCTAAAATGGACGTAGACAAACATGAACCAGGCTCATTGGTGGCAAATGAATTTTGATATCGATAAGTGCAAAGGTTTATATATCAGCAGTAAGAATGGAAAGGCAATCTACATTATAAATTCTCTCGAACTACAAAGAGCAAATGAGAAAAAAGACTTTGGTGTAATAATCTCTGGTGATGTAAAGTCATGTAAGCAGTTCACAGGAGCCGTTGAAAGGTGAAAAGAATTCTTAGATTCATTGGTATGGCCACCAAATTTAAGTTTAGGTTAATTGTCCTCATTCATTACAAATCACTGGTGTGTCCCCAGTTTGAATGTTGCATTTAGTTTTGACAGATTCTCTGGTGCATCCCCAGAAAGAATATTATGTATAGTTTTGGTAACCTTACTTGAAAAAAAAAAATAGAATGAAGAGAATACAGAGCCAAGCTACCAAGATACCTGAACTGAGAAACAAATTATTTGAGAGCCATGTACATGACTTCAGTCTATTTAGTTTAGAAAAGTGAAGGTTAAGAAAGGATCTACTACTGGCATTCATAATTATCAAAGACTTTAGTAACCTTGATCTAACAAGCTACTTAAGGATAGTATCTGCTTCACATGCAGTAATGGTTACATACTGATGATCAAACTTTTATCCTGAATGAGGCGGAGTAATTCACTTCTGATCCGTGACTGACATTATTTGTATCTCATTAGTTACATGAATAGTTTAAAGTATTCTTATATATTAAATGTCTTACACTCTGATCTATAAGTTTCATGTCTTTTCCTGTATTGCAATCAGGCTCAAAGGGACCCAGTAATCTGTTGCTGTTTGAATTCCTATGTATTATGAGTTCTGATTGTGGTGTGCAGTCTGATGTGTCATACTACAGTTGGAAGAGCCAGAGGAATGTAAATCAATGGAAAAAGGTCAAAGCAAAGTAGAAAAAAATGATCTTTATACATCAGCTATAAGACCAAGCAACCTTTTGCTTCCCTCCTTGTGAGTCATGGTTGTACTTTTAGTACTTTTCATGAATATCATTGCATTACATGAGAGGGTTGATGATGAAGCAGCCATCAGTGTGGAGGTTTTTCCAGATGATGGTGGAGTATCAGTTGATATCATGGCTATTTACGTTTTAAAAAACTTTGATCTATGTTTACTTGAGACTGATTTGGCAAGCTATGACCTGTGTATGCTTTCAACTTAAATTTGATGGGCTATCCCTTTTTGAACATAATGCCTCCTATCATCTTCCAAGTTCACAATATCTAAGTCTTGTTACAGCAGTTCATCATTCTATTTCTCATTGCATTTTTGCTGAATACTGATTTGTATGTTGTTGTTTTGTCTTTTGGTTATGTATGTGATTAGTAAATGGGTTCCCTTCAATGTTCTATATAACTATCTGTTCATTTGTTTCCTGTCCTCTTAGGGATTACATTGTTTCTACATTTGTAATCATTGTTTTTTTATCCGTTTCTTTTTTTCTTGCCACATTCATTCATTAACTTTTCCCTTTTCATGCTCTCCTATTCATTCATGTTTTCCTCTCAAGTTGTCCTCCATTTTGCACTTTTTTCATTCTGAACATACAGGTGGGTGTGAGGTGTGCAAGGGTTAGAGCAAATTAGAGTAGTGTGGTATTACATACGGTGTCATGTACTTAGTAACCTGAACCAGGTTTTTTTTTTTAAAGTTAGGACCACCAGGTTCCTTTCCATAAACATATTTCATATCTGTCCCTTCTCTCATTTTGGTTTTATTCAGACATCCCAGTCTGAGCCTTTGAGGAGGATAGACACTCCTGGTGTGGCTCCTTTTGTTCCAACTTTAGAATTTAGAATACAAGAGGGAAGGGTTGCCAGCCCTCCTGCTCATGCCTCTCCTTATACCTTCTGTGACACACTGGGAGTACATGAGGAGTATTCTTTCTCTCCTCTATATCTCAGACACGTGTTCCCTTCAGGAACTCCATCAAGAGCATGGTCATGACAGTGTCCTCAACTGGTGAACCCCAGTGTCGCTTCTTAGCCTTTAATCCTCACCCTTAACAGGCCAGTGGCAGATGGCAATTCTAGCACTGTGTTTTCAGAGGCTTCCTCCTAATGTTCCTATCAACTACTTCTGTACTTAATGTACTTATCTACTACTTCAACCTGATGCTCCTGTCTAATGTTCTTACCTACCACTTCTGTACATTGCTCTTACCATTTTGCCAAAAGAAGCAGTGCTAGGGATAGGATTAGGGCTAGCACATAGTGCTCACCACAGGAAAATCTAGAATTACAGGGAATGACCTGTATGAGTTAAGCGTAGTTAAATGTTATGTGTGACAGGAAGATATTGTATGTTTGTGAAAAGAATTCTCCCCTCTCCTTAGGGGAGTGTGTGCATGTGTGTGGGGGTGGGTTGGGCCATTTCTTTCGTCTGTTTCCTTGCGCTACCTCGCAGGCGCAGGAGACAGCGACAAAGCAAAATAAATAAATATAAATATATATATATATATATATATATATATATATATATATATATTTATATAGGGGAGAAAGAATACTTCCCACGTATTCCCTGCGTGTCGTAGAAGGCGACTAAAAGGGAAGGGAGCGGGGGGCTGGAAATCCTCCCCTCTCGTTTTTTTTTAATTTTCCAAAAGAAGGAACAGAGAAGGGGGCCAGGTGAGGATATTCCCTCAAAGGCCCAGTCCTCTGCTCTTAACGCTACCTCGCTATCGCAGGAAATGGCGAATAGTATAGAAAAAATATATATATATGTATATGTGTATATATATATATATATATATATATATATATATTTTTTTTTTTTTTTTTTTATGCTTTGTCGCTGTCTCCCGCGTTTGCGAGGTAGCGCAAGGAAACAGACGAAAGAAATGGCCCAACCCCCCCCCATACACATGTACATACACACGTCCACACACGCAAATATACATACCTACACAGCTTTCCATGGTTTACCCCGGACGCCCCACATGCCCTGGTTCAATCCACTGACAGCACGTCAACCCCTGTATACCACATCACTCCAATTCGCTCTATTTCTTGCCCTCCTTTCACCCTCCTGCATGTTCAGGCCCCGATCACACAAAATCCTTTTCACTCCATCTTTCCACCTCCAATTTGGTCTCCCTCTTCTCCTCGTTCCCTCCACCTCCGACACATATATCCTCTTGGTCAATCTTTCCTCACTCATTCTCTCCATGTGCCCAAACCATTTCAAAACACCCTCTTCTGCTCTCTCAACCACGCTCTTTTTATTTCCACACATCTCTCTTACCCTTATATATATATATATATATATATATATATATATATATTTTTTTTTTTTTCATACTATTCGCCATTTCCCGCATTAGCGAGGTAGCGTTAAGAACAGAGGACTGGGCCTTTGAGGGAATATCCTCATATGGCCCCCTTCTCTGTTCCTTCTTTTGGAAAATTTAAAAAAAAAATGAGAGGGGAGGATTTCCAGCCCCCCGCTCCCTTCCCTTTTAGTCGCCTTCTACGACATGCAGGGAATACGTGGGAAGTATTCTTTCTCCCCTATATATATTTATCTATTTATTCTATATATATGTATATATATATATGTATATCGCTACCTCGCTAATGCGGGAAATGGCGAATAGTATGAAAGAAAAAGAAAGAATATATATATATATATATATATATATATATATATATATATATATATATATATATATATATATCCCTGGGGATAGGGGATTAAGAATACTTCCCACGTAATCCCTGCGTGTCGTAGAAGGCGACTAAAAGGGGAGGGAGCGGGGGGCTGGAAATCCTCCCCTCTCGTTTTTTTATTTTATTTTTCCAAAAGAAGGAACAGAGGGGGCCAGGTGAAGATATTCCAAAAAAGGCCCAGTCCTCTGTTCCTAACGCTACCTCGCTAACGCGGGAAATGGCGAATAGTTTAAAAGAAAAGAAAGATATATATATATATATATATATATATATATATATATATATATATATGTATATATATATATATATATATATATATATATATATATATATATATATTGAGTGGGAGATGTATAAAAGAAAGAGACAGGAGGTCAAGAGAAAGGTGCAAGAGGTGAAAAAAAGGGCAAATGAGAGTTGGGGTGAGAGAGTATCATTAAATTTTAGGGAGAATAAAAAGATGTTCTGGAAGGAGGTAAATAAAGTGCGTAAGACAAGGGAGCAAATGGGAACTTCAGTGAAGGGCGCAAATGGGGAGGTGATAACAAGTAGTGGTGATGTGAGAAGGAGATGGAGTGAGTATTTTGAAGGTTTGTTGAATGTGTTTGATGATAGAGTGGCAGATATAGGGTGTTTTGGTCGAGGTGGTGTGCAAAGTGAGAGGGTTAGGGAAAATGATTTGGTAAACAGAGAAGAGGTTGTAAAAGCTTTGCGGAAGATGAAAGCCGGCAAGGCAGCAGGTATGGATGGTATTGCAGTGGAATTTATTAAAAAAGGGGGTGACTGTATTGTTGACTGGTTGGTAAGGTTATTTAATGTATGTATGACTCATGGTGAGGTGCCTGAGGATTGGCGGAATGCATGCATAGTGCCATTGTACAAAGGCAAAGGGGATAAGAGTGAGTGCTCAAATTACAGAGGTATAAGTTTGTTGAGTATTCCTGGTAAATTATATGGGAGGATATTGAATGAGAGGGTGAAGGCATGTACAGAGCATCAGACTGGGGAAGAGCAGTGTGGTTTCAGAAGTGGTAGAGGATGTGTGGATCAGGTGTTTGCTTTGAAGAATGTATGTGAGAAATACTTAGAAAAGCAAATGGATTTGTATGTAGCAGTTATGGATCTGGAGAAGGCATATGATAGAGTTGATAGAGATGCTCTGTGGAAGGTATTAAGAATATATGGTGTGGGAGGCAAGTTGTTAGAAGCAGTGAAAAGTTTTTATCGAGGATGTAAGGCATGTGTACGTGTAGGAAGAGAGGAAAGTGATTGGTTCTCAGTGAATGTAGGTTTGCGGCAGGGGTGTGTGATGTCTCCATGGTTGTTTAATTTGTTTATGGATGGGGTGGTTAGGGAGGTGAATGCAATAGTTTGGGAAAGAGGGGCAAGTATGAAGTCTGTTGGGGATGAGAGAGCTTGGGAAGTGAGTCAGTTGTTGTTCGCTGATGATACAGCGCTGGTGGCTGATTCATGTGAGAAACTGCAGAAGCTGGTGACTGAGTTTGGTAAAGTGTGTGAAAGAAGAAAGTTAAGAGTAAATGTGAATAAGAGCAAGGTTATTAGGTACAGTAGGGTTGAGGGTCAAGTCAATTGGGAGGTGAGTTTGAATGGAGAAAAACTGGAGGAAGTAAAGTGTTTTAGATATCTGGGAGTGGATCTGGCAGCGGATGGAACCATGGAAGCGGAAGTGGATCATAGGGTGGGGGAGGGGGCGAAAATTCTGGGAGCCTTGAAGAATGTGTGGAAGTCGAGAACATTATCTCGGAAAGCAAAAATGGGTATGTTTGAAGGAATAGTGGTTCCAACAATGTTGTATGGTTGCGAGGTGTGGGCTATGGATAGAGTTGTGCGCAGGAGGATGGATGTGCTGGAAATGAGATGTTTGAGGACAATGTGTAGTGTGAGGTGGTTTGAGTAACGTAAGGGTAAGAGAGATGTGTGGAAATAAAAAGAGCGTGGTTGAGAGAGCAGAAGAGGGTGTTTTGAAGTGGTTTGGGCACATGG
This sequence comes from Panulirus ornatus, assembly GCF_036320965.1. Classification (NCBI taxonomy): domain Eukaryota; kingdom Metazoa; phylum Arthropoda; class Malacostraca; order Decapoda; family Palinuridae; genus Panulirus; species Panulirus ornatus. The sequence goes on along the minus strand of NC_092259.1, from coordinate 9,216,175 downwards.
AGAGAATGAGTGAGGAAAAATTGACCAAGAGGATATACGTGTCGGAGGTGGAGGGAACGAGGAGAAGAGGGAGCCCAAGTTGGAGGTGGAAAGATGGAGTGAAAAAGATTTTGTGTGATCGGGGCCTGAACATGCAGGAGGGTGAAAGGAGGGCAAGGAATAGAGTGAATTGGAGCGATGTGGTATACCGGGGTTGACGTGCTGTCAGTGGATTGAATCAAGGCATGTGAAGCGTCTGGGGTAAACCATGGAAAGCTGTGTAGGTATGTATATTTGCGTGTGTGGACGTATGTATATACATGTGTATGGGGGGGGTTGGGCCATTTCTTTCGTCTGTTTCCTTGCGCTACCTCGCAAACACGGGAGACAGCGACAAAGCAAAAAAAAAAAATATATATATATATATATATATATATATATATATATATATATATATATATATATATATATGTGTGTGTGTGTGTGTGTGTGTGTCGGAGGTGGAGGGAACAAGGAGAAGTGGGAGACCAAATTGGAGGTGGAAAGATGGAATGAAAAAGATTTTGTGTGATCAGGGCCTGAACATGCAGGAGGGTGAAAGGAGGGCAAGGAATAGAGTGAATTGGATCGATGTGGTATACCGGGGTTGACGTGCTGTCAGTGGATTGAATCAGGGCATGTAAAGCGTCTGGGGTAAACCATGGAAAGTTGTGTGGGGCCTGGATGTGGAAAGGGAGCTGTGGTTTCAGGCATTATTGCATGACAGCTAGAGACTGAGTGTGAACGAATGGGGCCTTTGTTGTCTTTTCCTAGCGCTACCTCGCACACATGATGGGGGAGGGGGATGGTATTCCATGTGTGGCGAGGTGGCGATGGGAATGAATAAAGGCAGACAGTGTGAATTGTGTGCATGGGTATATATGTATGTGTCTGTGTGTGTATATATATATGTACATTGAGATGTATAGGTATGTATATTTGCGTGTGTGGACGTGTATGTATATACATGTGTATGTGGGTGGGTTGGACCATTTCTTTCGTCTGTTTCCTTGCGCTACCTCGCAAACCATAAAAAATATATATATATATATATATATATATATATATATATATATATATATGTGAGAAATACTTAGAAAAGCAAATGGATTTGTATGTAGCATTTATGGATCTGGAGAAGGCATATGATAGAGTTGATAGAGATGCTCTGTGGAAGGTATTAAGAATATATGGTGTGGGAGGAAAGTTGTTAGAAGCAGTGAAAAGTTTTTATCGAGGATGTAAGGCATGTGTACGTGTAGGAAGAGAGGAAAGTGATTGGTTCTCAGTGAATGTAGGTTTGCGGCAGGGATGTGTGATGTCTCCATGGTTGTTTAATTTGTTTATGGATGGGGTTGTAAGGGAGGTAAATGCAAGAGTCCTGGAAAGAGGGGCAAGTATGAAGTCTGTTGGGGATGAGAGAGCTTGGGAAGTGAGTCAGTTGTTGTTCACTGATGATACAGCGCTGGTGGCTGATTCATGTGAGAAACTGCAGAAGCTGGTGACTGAGTTTGGTAAAGTGTGTGGAAGAAGAAAGTTGAGAGTAAATGTGAATAAGAGCAAGGTTATTAGGTACAGTAGGGGTGAGGGTCAAGTCAATTGGGAGGTGAGTTTGAATGGAGAAAAACTGGAGGAAGTGAAGTGTTTTAGATATCTGGGAGTGGATCTGTCAGCGGATGGAACCATGGAAGCGGAAGTGGATCATAGGGTGGGGGAGGGGGCGAAAATTTTGGGAGCCTTGAAAAATGTGTGGAAGTCGAGAACATTATCTCGGAAAGCAAAAATGGGTATGTTTGAGGGAATAGTGGTTCCAACAATGTTGTATGGTTGCGAGGCGTGGGCTATGGATAGAGATGTGCGCAGGAGGATGGATGTGCTGGAAATGAGATGTTTGAGGACAATGTGTGGTGTGAGGTGGTTTGATCGAGTAAGTAACGTAAGGGTGAGAGAGATGTGTGGAAATAAAAAGAGCGTGGTTGAGAGAGCAGAAGAGGGTGTTTTGAAATGGTTTGGGCACATGGAGAGAATGAGTGAGGAGAGATTGACCAAGAGGATATATGTGTCGGAGGTGGAGGGAACGAGGAGAAGAGGGAGACCAAATTGGAGGTGGAAAGATGGAGTGAAAAAGATTTTGTGTGATCGGGGCCTGAACATGCAGGAGGGTGAAAGGAGGGCAAGAAATAGAGTGAATTGGAGTCATGTGGTATACAGGGGTTGACGTGATGTCAGTGGATTGAAGCAAGGCATGTGAAGCGTCTGGGGTAAACCATGGAAAGCTGTGTAGGTATGTATATTTGCGTGTGTGGACGAGTGTATGTACATGTGTATGGGGGGGGGGGGGGTTGGGCCATTTCTTTCGTCTGTTTCCTTGCGCTACCTCGCAAACGCGGGAGACAGCGACAAAGTATAAAAAAAAAAAAAAAAAATATATATATATATATATATATATATTTATACACACATATATATGTATATATTATCCCTGGGGATAGGGGATTAAGAATACTTCCCATGTATTCCCTGCGTGTCGTAGAAGGCGACTAAAAGGGGAGGGGGCGGGGGGCTGGAAATCCTCCCCTCTCTTTTTTTTTAATTTTCCAAAAGAAGGAACAGAGGGGGCCAGGTGAGGATATTCCAAAAAAGGCCCAGTCCTCTGTTCTTAACGCTACCTCGCTAACGCGGGAAATGGCGAATAGTTTAGAAGAATATGTATATATATTGAAAAGGATCACAATTTTGTGCATGATCAAGTATATTCTTAAGAGTCCACGGGGAAAATGAAACACGATAAGTTCCCAAGTGCACTTTCGTGTAATAATCACATCATCAGGGGAGAACACAAGAGAGAAATATAACAGTCAGTTGATATACAACAAAGAGACGTAGCTAGAACGCCATATGTTAAACATGTGTTGCCTTCATCCATTTCTGTTGCCACCCCACCCCGCAGGAAAAAGCTTTGCCATCCCCTGTGTCAGCGAGGTATCACCAGGAAAACAGACAAAAAAAAAAGGCATCATTTGCTCACACTCAGTCTGGCTGTCATGTGTAATGCGCCAAAACCACAGCTCCCTATCCACATCCAGGCCCCACAGACCTTTCCATTTCCCTGCTCTTGGAAGCAGCACAGCCTAGGAGCTACAGGATCTACTGGAAAAAAATGTTTTTGAATAACTAAGGCTCTTGAAAGAAAGTGGTCGTATGGCATAATAGATGAAGAGATATACAATAAAATGAAGACTAAAATCATCTTATCAAAAATATTGGTGATTCTTGTTTGTCTGTTCCTCTGTATCTCCTCATTTTCTGTTAATACTTTATTGAACATGGCTATTTTTGTGTTGCGTTGTGTGTAATTGTGTTTAGAGATGGGATGTGTATTGCTAGTGATTCACTAGCAATATCTGATTCCCTTCAAACTTTCTGTTGATATAAACTGCCACATCAGCCTGATTAAGTTTGTCTCCTTCAACTATAAATATTATATATTCTTCAAAATTAGCTATTTTATTTTTATTTTATTTTATCTTTTCCTTTCCATATTTCAGTTAGGTTGTTAAGTGTGATTTCACTGTCCCTTTTATAGAAAATATTTTATCTTAATTCTGGAATTGTCCATGCTTATTTATTATATTCATTGTTCCTTGCATAATATTGTTTTACATTCTCTTGTTTAGTAATTTTCTTGCCAGCTCTATCAGCATCTTTGATGAAAAATGGTTGTATTTGTCTTATTTACTGATCCCAGTTTGTCACTCTTATGCCTTCATTTGTTCTGTTTCTTGTGTTTTCTCTCTGTATTATGGAACTTAACTATCAGTATAACCCAGGACAACATGGTTTCAAGCCAGATAGATCTTATCTCTCTCTCAGTTGGTTGACCACTATGATCAGATTTTTTGTGGGTCTGGAGAGCAGACAAAATGCTGATGTCGTGTACATGGACTTTGTAAATGCATTTTATGAATGTGAATGTGGTGTCATAGCACATAAAATGTGTACGACGGGAATAACTGGAAAAACTTAGGAGATAGAAATACAACATTTTAACTAACAAATCACAATGCTTAGTTGTAAACAGGCCATTTCCAGTGCCTCCACAGTTCAGATGAACTGTACCCAAAAGAACTGGATATATTTGCACCCCCACCTGTTCCTCATTCATTTTCATATCCTTTGAAGATGATACTACATATAGAAATTACATCCTTAGAAGGTGCTGAAAGGCTACAAGGAGACATAAATGAGCTTTTCATAGGGCTGCCAAAAATAACTTGCTTTTTAGCAGAGATTAATTTCAACTCTACTGTGGGGAAAATGAAGAAATCAAAAACAGTTTGAAATAATGAATGGTTATAGACATTGTTATAAACTAATTGAATAACATGAAAGACCTTGGAGTGATAATGTGTAACATCCTAACCTTCAACAAATACAAAAAAAAGCAACAGTTCCCTTTTCCACAAGGATGGTAGGATGGATATAGCGAACTTTCTAGACAAGAGAAGAAAAACCAATGGTGATTCTTTTTAAGTTGATAATTCTCTCACAAATTGAAAATTCTTGTTTTCTAATATGACCCTACAAGGCAGGCAAAATTGTACACTAGGAAAGTTTCAAAGATTTTCCACTTCCTATGTACATACAACATGGTAAAGAAACTAAATTGCTGGGAATGGCAGAAATCATGAAGTCTTTACTCCCAAGAGTGCTGATGGGAGAGGTATGTCATTATTACTTGGAAAACTTAGATGGCATGCTTCCCAACTTATACTCAGAAATTTCTTTCTAGCATGACAGGCATGGAAGATTGTAGAATTCTGCCCCAGAAATCCAAATTCTCAAAAAGAGAGAACACTTTAAACATCCATGGCCCAAGACACTTCAGCAATCATCAGTAATGCCATGGAAAAATTTAAGAGTGCCCTGGACAATTTTTCACAAAGTGCACCAGACCAGCTAGGATATGGGATCATTGTAGATCTGTGCTGCAGCTTCCAAGAGCTTGGTTGACCAATGACCCAACCCAGCAGCTTGGGCCCAGCCTGGGATGTGGGGTCACATTTTGTATTGGCATTTACGTTGCTCTAATATAACTCTTGTTCAGCAAGAAGGATAAGTTTCTATTGAATTCATTTGATGTATGCTAATGTTTTCATTTGTGTGTTGCAAAATTGTCTTCTTGGAACCTCCCTTGTTCATTTAAGCATCTCTGGTTGATGATAAATAAGGCTGGAATCAGTGTTCTGCTGAGTGAAGTACATAATCTCTGGTTGATGATGAATAAGGGTGGAATCAGTGTTCTGCTGAGTGAAGTACATAATTACTTCAGAATATGTATAGGGCTACAGATCTCTTGTGGGTAGCCTGTAGGTTAAGATGGGCATGTTAGTGTTAAAGATTTTGCTGCCATGCCTGTGAGATTATATGGAGAGTCAACATTTGTGCTTTACTAATATTTTATGCTACAAGACTTTTGCATTTTTACAGGCAGCAGACTTAAGCAAACCCATAGACAAGAGAGCGTATAACAAAGAAGATGTGCCTACATGTCATGACTTCAATACGACAACAGCAAATGCAGATGGAGTCTCACTCCTAGTAGGACTATTAGGGGGTCAGGTACAGCTCATAGACCCCATCACAAAAGAAGTTAATAAAGCCTATAATGCAGGGGAGGTCAGTAGTGTATACATTGATTATTTTCTTTGATTGTATGATTGTCCTTATGTGTAGATGCACATATGATTATTAACATATAACTGTGTGTGATTTTTGCATGTCAGTAAATTAGGTGAGTGAATATAATTAGTTCATTCAATATCAACATATACATACACATACACATGCATATATATACATGAACATGTTCATACTTGCCTGCTTTCATCCATTCCCAGTACGACCCTGCCCCACAGGGAACAGCATTGCTCCCCAGTGCTTCAGTGAGGTAGTGCCAGGAAAACAGACAAAGAACGGCCCCTCCACTCATATACACATATATATACATCATTGCGGGAGACAGCGACAAAGTATAATAAATAAATAATATATATGAAATGACAACCCTCTCTCCCTTATGTGCACGAGGTAGCACTAGGAAAAGACAACAAAGGCCACATTCATTTACACTCAGTCTCTCACTGTCATATATAATGCACCAAAACTATTTATTTTTTATACTTTGTCGCTGTCTTCTGCATTAGCGAGGTAGTGCAAGGAAACAGACGAAAGAACGGCCCAACCCACCCACATACACATGTATATACATACACAGACAAATACATATATACACATGTACATATTCATACTTGGTGCCCTCAGCCATTCCCGTTGCTACCCCGCCACACATGAAATGGCACCCCCTCCCCCCCACACGTGTGCTAGGTAGCGCTATGAAAAGACAGCAAAGGCCACATTTGATCACACTCAGTCTCTAGCTGTCATATGTAATGCACCAAAACCACAGCTCCCTTTCCACATCTAGGCCCCACAGAACTTTCCATGGTTCACCCAGTCACTTCACAAGCCCTGGTTCAATCCATTGACAGCACATCGACCCCGGTATACTACATCATTCCAATTCACTCTATTTCTTGTACGCCTTTCACCCTCCTGCAAGTTCGGGCCCCGATCGCTCAAAATCTTTTTCACTCCATCCTTCCACCTCCAATTTGGTCTCCCACTTGTTCCCTCCACCTTTGACACATATATCCTCTTTGTCAATCTTTCCTCACTCATTCTCTCCATGTGACCAAACCATTTCAATACACCCTCTTCTGCTTTCTCAACCACTCTCTTTTTATTACCACACATCTCTCTTACCCTTTCATTACTTACTCGATCAAACCCCCTCACACCACATATTGTCCTCAACCATCTCATTTCCAACACATCCACCCTCCTCCGCACAACCCTATCAATAGCCCATGCCTTGCAGTCATATAACATTGTTGGAACCACTATTCCTTCAAACATACCCATTTTTGCTTTCCGAGATAATGTTCTCGCCTTCCACACATTCTTTAGTGCTCCCAGAACCTTCGCCCCCTCCCCCACATATACACAGATACGCACATATATACACTTGTACATATTCATACTTGCTTGCCTTCATCCATTTCTGGCGCTACCCCACCCCACAGAAAACAGCATCGTAACCCCCTGCTTCTGCCAGGGTAGCGCCAGGAAAACAGACAAAAAATGCTTGTCCGTTGTTCATGAGTCCGTCGTATTGAATCAGTTGTGTGTACTACTTAATTCTCAAATGATGACTTATAACAGCCATAGATGTTCTCTTTCAGAGCAGCAGCTGGCATGCATGGCTGCTTTGATTATTGATGTACTGTTATATCATTATTGGGCACTCTTTCCAAGTTATTATTATTTGTAAAATTTTGGCTGATGCTGCCAATGATTTTATGAATCATGATAAATTACAATAAAAAAGAATGTGAAATTTTACAAAAAAGATTTGTGGGACAAATGTTTGTAAGTGATATACAGCATTGTTTGTATTGTTTTGCATAAAACAGTATGATATAATTCCTTTCAATCAATATGTTGTTGCTCATATAAACAAAGATGTGAAGTTGAAGGCAGACATTTTAGAATGCAATAAGTTTTTTGTTATTCAGTTTCATTATGCATTTTTATTTCTTATGCATGAAAATTATGAAATTTTTCCATGTTTTTTAGTATACGATAGCTCTCCTATGCTCACACTTATGAAATATAAAAGATATCCAATTTAGAATGGAATTACGAAGAAAAATCAAAACTTAAGTTATTTTGCTTTATATATGATTGTAGTGGCATTTTTAAACTTTTATAAGTAAATGTACCATATCATGTTCCATTTTTATGACTTATTATAGTCAAAACACAGTACAGTAGCCTTGTAATTTTTTTTTTTTTTGCACCTCTAATATTTAAGGCACATCATGATGAACACTTAATTACAGAATAATTTAACTGTTGGAAATAATCCAAAGAATAACAAAACAAATTTTTAAAGTTTTTTAATATCTTGAAGTTATTGATACCAGCACTGAAAACTGGTATCACTAGTTTTAACTTTAACTGATACCATTTAAAGATCCACCTGGCATATTGTACTATTAGTATTCAGCTGAAGCCTGTACTGTTCCCAGGCAGACATACGAAAAATTCTGCTCTCCTCAGTATCCCTGTGTGCATCATTAAAGGTGCATAATCATTGCCCTGCATGTTGAGCATGTGTGGCAATCCCACCAAAAATACTTATATTGTTAGATGACCTAAGTGATGAGGGGGATCACTTATTTAACAAGAAGTGTGAAGAAATAGATGACTCAGAGAGTAATATTAGCAGGATTACATGAAAAGGGAGACAATACCTGCGTCACCCATCGCTCTAATGCTTGGCCCTTATTTGTGTATGTTAACTTCAGCATTATACAGTGGCCATTCAAAATATATTAGCTCAGTTTTATTTCCATTTCCTTTACACTTACATGTATTTCTTTCATTTTATAATTGGAAATAGAACATGTGAATGACACACACCACCAAAACCTTTCCTCCAAAATTCCTCTGGGGGATTAGTGTCATACCACAGCTGTAAGTAGTTTTTGAAAATTGATATTGAAAAACTTTCTCTCTTTGAGGTAGTGTTCCAAGGGCATATTTTACTGGTTTTATTACTCTGCCCTGAGAACTAGTGAAGATACTCAGGCAGTCAACACCAATTAATAGTTTAGACAAAAAATCCTGTTCACTGAATCCTTTATAAGAAAGTTGTAATTTCATTTTGTAATCACCTTACAAATTATTAGTGAATATCCTGTAACTTTTACTGAAAAAGGTTTTACTGTTATGTACTATATAATTTTACCTTATGATTGCTAGTGTTAAACTAGCATTGTTATTTTTCTAAATAAAGTTTTATCATCATTGGTTTTGTTCAGTTCACTACTATTGCTGCAGATATGATTCTTGTAATGCTAGGATGAGGAATCTAATATTTGATATTATATCTTTCATGGTATCTTTGTATCAAAGTATGATACATGAATCTTCTACTTATGCTTTCTCATTTTTCCAGAGATTAATAGACAAGACAAAAGTGACTTGTGTTCGATGGATACCGGGCTCTCCTAACCAGTTCCTGGCTTCCCATAGCAGTGGACATATGTACACATATAATGAAGAACTTATGTGTGGTGTCGATAGACCCCATTACCAGCTCTTCAAACAGGGCGAGGGCTACTCCGTCTATACGTGTAAAACCAAAAGTACTAGAAACCCACTTTATAGATGGGTAGTTGGTGAGGGAAGCATTAATGAGTTTGCTTTCTCACCATGCTCAAAATACTTGGCTGTGGTGTCCCAAGACGGTAACTTGAAAGTCTTTAACTTTGATACTATGGACTTAGTGGGTAGTGCTAGAAGTTACTATGGGGGCTTATTATGTGTTTGCTGGTCACCAGATGGTCGTTATGTTGTGACAGGTGGTGAGGATGACCTCATTACAGTTTGGTCATTTCATGAAAAGAGAGTTGTGGCCAGAGGGCAGGGACACAAAAGCTGGGTCACAGTGGTTGCATTTGATTCATATACAACTTTATATAGTGATATGGATGGTTTTGATGTGTGTAATGAAGATACAACCAAACATAATAGCATAGGTAATGATGTAAGAGGTAGTAAAGCAAACAATAGTGCTTCAAATTCGAGACCTAATTCAAACAGGAACTCTTTAGCCTCAGATGGACTGGGGCTATCTGTAACAAGTTATCGGCTTGGTTCAGTTGGTCAGGACACATTGCTGTGTTTGTGGGACCTCAAGGACGATGTTTTAACACAGCCTTACTTGCGGCCAAGATCAAGTACAGTTGTAAGTGGTAGTGGAAAGGGGAGTGGTACCGTGGGAACAGGTGCACTTCAGACTGGACAGCCCACAGCAAATGCCAAATGCAATAGTGTGAAAGAATCCTCTGTTGGTAGTGATTCTTCCCACCACTCTCATTCAACCAATTCATTAACTGCCAAATTGGCTAACCTCAACTTTGGTGAGAAGAAAGATAAAGAAAAGGGTGATAAGGACCATAAACGAAGCCTCAGCTTAGCATCGAAAAATTCAACACAAAACTGTAAAGGATCTGTAAATAAAAATCAAGTTGGAGGATCAACATTGCCGCCCGATGAGTCCCACAAGCCTATGGGTACTTCCCTCTGTCCACGGTTAGATGAGTGTCCTCTGTTAGAGCCCATGATATGCAAAAAAATTGGGCATGAACGGCTCTCTGGTCTTGTCTTTAGAGAAGACTGTGTGATTACCTCCTGTCAGGATGGCTGTGTACTCACCTGGTGTCGACCAGGGAAGCAGGTGAGGTACTTGTCTGTTTCCATATTATAGCCAGTATTGTTTGGTTGTTCTCTAGGTATACATCTGCAGTGATGGGTGATATCAGTAGAGATACCAGAAATTTCTGTAGGGAATAATTTTACAGGGAAGAATTCATATGGGAATGTGAATCCAAATTGAGATTTTTAGCAATTGATCAGAATAATTCCTTCTATGTAATACAAGTCATAGGACAGTAATTAGAAAATTCACCAACTTAATTGGATAATGAATTAATGGTTTGATGCTGACCTGGAAACAGATATTACATAGCATATCTAAATTAATTTTGTTTCTTAGATGACTGTGTTTTTGTAGAGGAAGGGAGATCTGTTTGCATGTTGAAGAACTGGATGTTGCAGATGGGTTTAGATATTTTAGGGAATATGTTTAATATGGAATGTAATTTGGAAAGTTGACATTGAATATAGAGTCATGCAATGGAGAAATATATGGGTGCATTTAAAACTCAGTTGAGTGGCAAAATAAATTGTGTATAGAAGAATCTAGCATAAAAAGGAGTACTGATCCCATCACTGGTATATGGATGTATCACCCAAATGCATATAGGTCAGAATAGGTCAAAGATAAGAACAGTAGAAATGGGTAACTTTTAAAGTTTATTTTAGATTAGGTGGCACTTCTGCTGAAGGAGATATGGCAGTGTATGAAGTAATATAAAGAAGTGAGCCCCAGACTGATGTGGGCAAAAGTAAAAGTACATTGCAAGAGATGGATTGTTGTTAGTGTTTATATATCTAGTAATGAGAGGAGTGAGAAAGAGTGACAGATATTTTGAGTGGAGCAGAGTGTGTGTGTCAGCAATTTTAATGGGAGGAATTATATGTAAGTGATGAATTATATGAACCCAAAAGTGGATGATGTTGCAGTTGAAGATATGATTAGGGTAATTGGGGGAACCAAGAAAAAGGGAAACAGTGAACACCTTTTGGACTTGTATATGGAAAATGGACTGGTGATTAGGAATTCCTGGTTTGAAAAGAGGAACATATATGATTATACATGGGTTGATAGGGTAAGTGGTGTGCGGGCAATATTAGATTGTTTACTAATTGATAGGTGTGCTAAAAAAAGACTTTTGAATGTGAATGTGCTGAGAGTGGTGGCAGAGGGGATGTGTGATAATTACTTGATGGAGGCGAGGGTGAAAGGTGTTGAGGCATTGGGAAAAAAGGGAACTCTGTGGATGGGTGGAGGTAGCAGAAATGAGTGACATTGGAAAAGAGGATTATGTGATGTTATACTCGGAGAAATTGGATGAAGGTTGGCAAATGGAGAAAGTAAAGGAAACTACTGAAGTTGGTGAAGAATGGGAGTTATTAAGGGATGCAGTGCTTATATATGTGAGACAAGTGTGTATGTGTCAGGTGGGATGTGGGCATGTTAGAAACAGAGGTGAGTGGTGGGATGAGAAAATTGAATTGTTAGTGAAAGATAGAACATAGGTATATGGGCATTACTTGCAAGGAGGGAATGCGAATAATTGGCAGATGTACAAGAGAAAGCAGTAGGAAGTCAAGAGGAAGGTGCAGTAGTGGATGTTTGGATCAGGTGTTTGTTTTGAAGAATTTGTTCAAGAAATGCTTAAAAAACTAGAAGGATCTGTATGTGGCTTTTGTTGTCACGAAGAAAGTGCATGATTGGGGTAAAAGAGATATTTAGTGGAAGGTGTTTTGAATATATTTTGTGGAAGAAAAGCTACAAGAAAAGTGAGCTATTATAAAGAGAGAGTAAGGCATGTTTGTGAGTGAGAAGAGAGGAGGGAGTTTGGTTTTGGGTGAGGGTGGGTCTTTGGCAAGTGTGTGTGATGTAAGTATGACCGTGTAATCTGCTTAGGGATGGGATGGTGAGGGAGGGAAGGTGAGTCAGGTACTGTTTGATAATGACATATCTCTGGTTACAGAAATTGCTGAAGCTGGTGTCTGGTTTTGGTGGAATGTGTGGAAAGAGAAAGTTGATAATTAAGGTGAACACAATTAAAGCTATTAAGTTTATCATAGGAAGAGATAGGTTGGATGTAATGTGAGTTTGAATGGAGAGAACATGGAGGAAATGGAATATTTCAGAGACTTGGGAGTGCATATATTAGTGGATGGAACCATGGAAACTGAAGTAAGCCATAGGGTGGATGAGAAGACTAAGATTTCGGGTGCTTAGAAGAGTGTATGGAAAAAGAGATTACTACCTGTGATGGTGAAGATGGGTATGTTTTCCCAGCTGTGTTGTATGTATGTGAGATGTGGCTCTGTATAAAAGAGTATGGAAGAGGATGCATGTGTTGGATATAAAATATTTGAGGACAGCATGTGGTGTGAGGACAGTTAAGTAAAAAATGATGAGAAAATTTGGTTGTAAGATAATGTGTGAGAGAGATGAAGAGGATGTGCTGAAATGGTTTGGTTATATGGGATGAGTGATGAGTTAGTGAGAAAGAGGTTATTATTTTCAAAAGTGGAGGGAACAAGGAAAAGTAGAAAACCAAAGAGGAACTGGAATGATGGTGTGAAAGATGCTTTTGAGTTATCAGGGTCTGAACTTTCAGGAGGGTATGTAGTGCTTATGGGATAGAGTGAATATGAATGATGTATTGTCAGTTGGGTGAACTAGAATTATGAAGTGGTTAGGGGAGACCACTGAAAGGTCTGTGTGGCTTGTCCATGGATAAGGAGCATTGGTTTCTGTGTATTGTACATGACAGTTATATAGTGAATATGAGCAAATGATGCCATTTTTCTGTCTATTCTTGGTTCTTCCTCTGTGTTTGAAATGCCAAACAAGTACAAAAAAAATGTGGCACGTATGAGATAGCCATGATTGGGCCATTCTTTTGTCTGTGGTATGCATAAGAAGTAAATGTATAGTAGACAAATCTGGATGAAAGTTAGTAAGAAATGATAAAGCTTTTAAGAGATCAGTAAAGCATTGAAAGATCTGATTGGATATGGAGCAAGAAATGTGTCTGTTGGTTCAGTAAGAACAGAGCTAAGGAGAGATAAAGAAATGGTTGTATGACAGAGGAAGAAATTTTGTACAAAGGAGGAATTGATTATTTTAAGAGCAATAATCTTCTTAATGAACAGAAAAGCACGGGGCCTAGTTGGAATAATAAGTGGGATGTTGGAGAGTAGATGTGAAACTGCTATGCCATCTAAGGATTGATAAGATTGTTGGTGTGAAACAAGTGAGTTTAAGAAAGTAAGAGGGTTTATAGATCGGATTTTTGTACTTAAACAGATAGTTGGGAAAGTTTTACAGATTAAGGATGAGCATGCAGCTTTTATTGATTTAGAAAAAGACATAAAGTTAATTGGAAGATACTATGGAAAGTTTTGATTTCTTCATGTTATGCATGGAAGACATGTAGATGATATAAGGAGCTTTTATAGTGAAAATAGTGCATACGTAAGTATAGGTTTGTGTGAATGATTTGAAGTATATGTTGGAGGAAATCAGGTTTTAATGTCACTTTGGTAATTTAATGTGTTTATAGAGTGAGCACTGTGTGAAATAATGAAATAAGTTCAAGGTGGGATGACTGCGATGTGATACCATTGGAAAAGTAGATTGCAAGCTGCCACAACTGATGTATGTGGATGATCATGTGTTAGTAAATTCAGAGCAAGAGCTGGATAGGGTGTTGGACTCATTTAGTGATGTGTGTTGGGGAATGATGTTTAGAGTGAATATGAATAAATGTAAGACTAGTTTTTGAAAAGGAAGGGACTTTTAGAATTGGCTTGCATAAAATGAAAGTGAATTGGAAGTATCGGATGAGTTTAGATTTAAGGAGTGAAGCTTATTAAGGATGGTAATGGGAAGGTTGGAGTTGAAAGTAGTTTTATGAAAGAGAGAAAAATTGAGGATACACTGAAGGCTCTTTTGAATGGAAAAAATGGAAGAGTAGAACACGCAAGAAGTTTGCATGAGGGATTGCTTGTCGCAGTGGTGATGGATGGCTGTGAAACCAAAGTTTATATAGGTAAGGGTAGGTAGAAAATGAGAGCAGTAGAGATATTTGATTTCTGAAGTATAGTTTGAATTAGGTAAATAAGTAAAATCAAGAATGAAGATGAGAAGGTTATGATGTTTGAAGAAATCATTAGAAAGTTGTATGGTTTAAAGTCTTTTAGATTGGTAAAATCATGTAGAATATGTAGATGATAGGCTGATCAGAGAGACATTTTGAAGATATAAGATACAATGGGTAAGAGGTAGACCATGAAAGACATGGATAGATGTAATGAGAGAATGATATTTCAGATGAAGATGATAGAGGAATGATTGGGAGTTGGATATAATGGGAGCATTTTATATATGTAGGTTTTGGCAATAGAGGCTTTGGAGTCAGTTGACAAATCATCTATGTAAAGTGAAGGAAATGATCCTTTTACAAGAAGTCCATGTTTCACTTTTAACACACAAGGCATGGTTTTAGATTGTGTCTGAGTGATGTGGAAGCTTTGTACACCTTAATTACCCCATTAATCTGAGAGTGGAGTAACGATAATTGATTGATAGAGAGACATTTTGATTTTTTCAATACATTGAATAGAGGTATCCATTGAAAGCTACCTTGCTCATGTGGGAAATGGTGAACATGTATGAAAATAAATTCTGGTTTTTGGAAGAGTTTGAGATGAACAGTCAATTAGGTTATGATATGACATGAGGACTATGGTAAAATCATGTTGCCAGTACTTAGATACACTTATTATAGGGTATTGGTAGCAAATATGAAATTCGGGTCTTATATTAAGTGCTGGAAATTGGTAAAGATTGACTTCTTACATTTCAATACCAGACAAGTTTCTTTTGAGTATACCATATTTAAAGATGAAGCTGTGAAATTTGATGTATTCATAAGCTGTCATTATAGCATGGGAAATTAGGATTATTCTTACTATATTCTTATATCTCACTTTGTAATTACATCTGCAGACTATAATAGCAATTTCTTTTTTAGCCTGGTAGCAATCAACACTCAACTCCCAGTCCAACAACTGCTGTGGCCATGGGTGGAGGTCCAGTGGCCTCGGGTGGGACAGTTGTGTAGCCTCAGGAAATGATGGCATATGTTGCTGATCTCTGGACAACCTTTACAACATCCTGGTCATCCCAAATTCCTAGTGCAGAGCTTAGCACAGCGTGGGTGTGTGTTGCCGTGATACTGTGGTATTATTGTTTGTCTTTACTAGAGGAATTCTATGATGGCCAGTCAGTTCAAAGGTGGTTTTATTCACCGTGAGCTTTGCCCAAAGGGCTTGAAACTGCCCTCTATAGGCATGTCTCAAGAGTGATGTCATTACAAAGACAACACAGCCTCATCTGACTGAATGTGGGACTTGCAAAAGTTTATCAGCAAAGCAAGTGACAGTGAATGAATTGTCTTGATTTGCTATTAATAGGTGCCTAAGCTGGTGTATTAAGTTTTACCAGCCCTTCTTCTGTACTCCTTGAATAATGCTCTTGATTTTAGGAAGTGAAATTTTTAAATGGAATTATTTTTCCAAAAGTGGATAGTCATACGTATCTTATATGTATCTTTTGAACCATGAATGTGACTGATTTTTTTTTTTTCATTCCATAATTAGTACTTGAAAGAGTGTATCTATAAAGTGTATGAATACCTTCATTCATTGTTGTCACTAAGATATGTAATTGTTATGATATATTTTTTCCCCTGCTCTGTGGAGTGTGATTTACTCTTTTAGCAAACACATTCTTGCATATGATTTATCCAATATCTTCTTTTTCTACAGTTAACTTTATTAAAGTACTTTCATATTCACTTCTTTCCATCCTTGCTTTTCTGACTTGCAAATCAGTTGACCTATTTTTTCCTTTTCTTCCCATGATCCCTGACTACTGTCATGTTTATGGTCAGTCAACTGTTTATTTTGATGTGCAAAGATATGCAGTGACTGAAGTACTTTTAGGGGATTTGACAAATGCTACCTTGCTTTAAATGTGGGCAGTGTCTTTTTGGATATGCATAGATTAGTAGAATTGTGCTTTCTCTGATAGGTAGTGTAGTTTGTCGTTGACATCAAGAATCAGAACACTTGATGATAAAAAGTGAATGCAAAACATATGAATTGTTGTTACAGTCAGCTCCATTATAAAATTCTGATCTTGAAAAGTAGACTTTGTTGAAATTATTTCTTATATACTTAATTTCTTCCCCCATCTTTGTAGGGTAGCATCAGGAACAAATGAATGGTAGTGTCATAAGAATACTTCCATTTAAGGTGGCTTGTATGAAATATTGAAACAAAAGTCTACTAATTGAAGCCAAGCCCCACAGAATTTTCCATAGTTTACCTTTACCTTTTCTTCTCTAATTCAGTCTTTTGGCAGCTTGTCACCCTGTGTACCATATCAATCCAATTTTTATTAATTGTATCCCATGCCCATGTATCACCTTCCTTAATGTTCAGGCCCCAGATACCCCAAACTTTCTGTCATTCCATCCTTCCATCCCCTCAGTCTCTCCTTTCCCTTCCCTTCCTTCCCCCACTTTTACATCAATCCTTTATTGGTCCTTATCTCATTCTTGTGATCTCCATATGTCCAAACCATTTTAGCGCACATAGTCAACAAAATTTGCCTTGTTTTGTACCAAGTAGGCAAACATATTATGTAGAAGTTGTCTTTAGAAATATTAGGTAGGAGCCTCTGAAAACACTGGGCTGGAGTTCATATCTGTTAAGGGTAAGGCATTGAATGCTAAAAAGTAGCTCTGGAGTTCACCAGTTATAGAGACTTTTGCTGTGACCATTCCCTTAAGGGAGTTCCTAAAGAGTACAGGCATCAGAGATGTAGATAGGTAGATAGATAGATAGTCAACTCTTTAGTCAGACAGCATTTGCTATCTCACTTTTCTCTTGCATTAATTACTCATATGATTAACCCACATCATACCACATAATGTCTTCAAGAATATCATCTCCAGCGCATCCACCTTCCTCCTTTCTTTTGTTTTGAGGTCCAAGACTCACATCAGTATAACACTTGTATGGACAACTGTACTTTCAGAGATACCCATCTTTACCTTAGCAGTTGCTGAACTCTCATTCCAAATGCCCCTTAATGCCCTCAGGACCTCAGCCAACTCTTCCATCATTTGACTCGCTTCATTCCATGTTTCCATCTGCTGCCAAGTTGTATCCCAGGTACCTAATGCACTCCAGGTCCTTCATCATTCAAACTTGCACACAAAACCATCTTTTCTCATTTCCTTGCTATGCCTCATTACTGTACTTTTTTCTCATTCACTCATCATTATCCTTTCAGACTTGCACCCAAACTTTCTCTTCAACCTCAAGAGCTTCTTCTTCTTCTTCTTCTTCTTCTTCTTCTTCTTCTTCTTCTTCTTCTTCTTCTTCTTCTTCTTCTTTTTTTCCCCCCCAGCAAACAGCAGCTGATTTGCTTGCTGGGCAACCCTACCATCAGCATACCATAGATCTGTCCCTCATTGTAAGACTCTTGCATTTATTTCTATCTTCACCTTGTCCATACACAGGTTAAACAGTTATGGTGACATTACACATCCATCACTGGGAACATGAGAATACGTGTCATAAGTGGAAGGAACAAGGAAAATTGGAAAATCAAGGAAGAGATATAAGGAGTGAAAGAGGCTCTGAAGGTTTAGGGCCTGGACATGCAGGAGGGTGTTAGGCATGCAAGGATTAAAGTAAATTAGAGTAGTGTGGTTGACACTTGGCAGAACCAGGGCATCTGAATTGGTCAGAGGAAACTAAGGAAAGGTCTGTAAGATGTGGTTGTAGATATGGGACTATGGTTTCAGTGCATTATACATGACAGTGAGAGAGTAAGTGAAACCATAATGATAATGAGCATTACCAAACTTTGCCTGCATTTGGTAACACCATGGGTGGAAAGTCACCTGTGGTGAGGCTGTATCATTAGGAGTACAGATGTGTCAAAGAATCCCTCTCTCCAAAGGAGTCCATATTTCCATGCTGCTGGAAGTACTGCAGCCTTTGGCTGCAGGAACCTGTTGAAAAGGTCATAGATAATGCCAGGATTGTCTTTGAGAGAGGTCCTGGGGTTATTATTAGATAAAAAAGAATATACAGTTTATAGCATAAGTGAAGGGGGCTTAAGGGGATGTGGTAACAAATAAGAAAGAAATGAAGAGGAAATGGCATGAATATTTTGTGGGATTGATGAATGTGTTAAATGATATAGTGGCAGATGTCAAGATGTTTTGTATATGGCAGTATGCAAAGCAAGAGAGTCAAGGCAAGTGGTTTAGTGAAAAGAGAAGAGATAGTGAAAGCCATGCATAAGATGAACTTTGGTGAGAGTGTTTGAGGCTGTGGTTCAATTTCTAGAGAGAGTTGACATTGTTTTTGATTAGTTGGTTAGGATTTTCCATGTATGTGAGGCACAAGGTGAGGTGCCTGAGGATTGGCAAAATGTCCATATAATGCCATTTTATAAAGGCAAATGGGACAAAAGTAATTGTTCAGGCTACAGAGGGATAAATTTCTTCAGTAAAGCTTTAAGTTTTAATGGAGAGAGGGTTGTGGCTTGCACAGAGCATCAGTCTGAAGAGGGACAGCATGGTGTAGGGAGTGGTAGAGGATGTCTTGATTCGGTGTTTGATATGAAAAAATTGAGAAATTATACTTGGAGAAATGGAGGGATTTGTATGTGCCATTTGTGGATCTGGAGAATGCATGTAAGGTTGATGGAGATCCATTGTGGAAGATGGAATGTACGTACTGCATGGGAGGAAAGCTGCTTGAAGCAGAGAGGAGTTTTATGAGGAGATTAAGGCTTAGGGGAGTTTTATAAGGAGATTAGAGCATGGATGATTTTTATGAGGAGATTAAAGCATGTGTGTAATTTCCCATTTGTAATTACCTGTGTACACCATATGGGGAGGGAGCTTTATACTCGTGTAGCCCCTGTTTTTAACACTCTCTACTGTCATACAACTTCCTCAATTTATGTAAGCTGTCTGCATTAACCATGTCCTCAATCATGTTTTGTGAGTAGGAAGAGAAGAGGGTGTCATTTAGGATAAAAAGTTCCTCAACAGTGCTGTACCATTTTTGTCTGCTGATGGTGATTCAGCCTCGTTGAAGGTGACTTTTTACTCACATTGTAACCAATTGCAGTGGGAGCCTGGAAATGCCCACTTCCTGATGCATTTCTGCATAAACTTTGCTCTTCTGTTTCAATGTTTCCCTCAGTCATCCCCAGTAACATTCCTCTTGACACAGTGCACTTATCCCTTTGAACTCACTTCACCCTCTGTGTAATACAATCATCCTTTCAGAAATTCCACTGTACATGCTAAATATGTTCTTTACAGTTTATTTATCTGTTTTAACATTCCACTCACAAACAGTGTACTCGTTTCTCTAAAAAGTCCTTTTTACATGTTATGTCTGCTCCATATGACACTGCTTACATGCAACACATTCATCTGCTTTGATGTTTAAAAAATCACACTTTATACACAGTAGAGTCATCCCTTCAAACAACATACAGACACATATGTAACATATTCATTGTCCTCCAACATCCCTTATGACATTAGTTATTTTGATTTTCTCATTACTTGCACTACCTTGTTTCATATCTGTTCTTTTGGGTTGCTCCTGTGTACTTTGGGCAACTAAAGATTGATTTCTGTCTTATGAATAGATATACACGTGGTCTCGTACCTTGAGTTATGGCTAGTTTATGTAGGACTGCTCTGAATTTTTTTTCATACACTGCTGCTTGTCTACACCTGCACTATTCTGAAAAATATTCTGGGAGGTCTTGTTAACTTCACCAATATTGACAGTAGCTGAAAGAAAATGTGTGGAAAAGGAAAACTCTGTTAAAGCAATAAAGTTTAATTGGTTTTACAAATGGGATTTACATGGCTGGTTACCTCTTAAAGGTTATTACTCTGAAACATTTGAAATTGATTGTCTTTTTGGTGGATAATTTTCGTATATTTTAGATTTTTGTTTGCTCATCCAATAATTTGTTGCATTAGCTTTTCGTGAAAGTATGAATGTTATATGCACTCTTCATAATATGCAAGAAAATTTTTGATGAAATTTATAACTGCTACTAGTAGCTACTTGTATATATAGTAAATGAATGTTGAATATTTTTTTTTTAAACACCTGCAGTTTTTATTTTAGTTTTTTGATAAATTTTTTTGATCATGTTAAATGATCCAGCTGCAATTGGATGGACTCATTTAGAATGACTAAGAACTTGTTGATTGAGTTGTATTGGTTTAGTAAAACTGATAATCATATGAGGACATCTGGTTGATGAGAAACTTCACGGCTAATCTCTTTTGGTTCATTAATAACAGAGCAGTCACCATTGGTTTATTTCCAAATTCATGATGGAGCTTTGTTGGTTTTGTACAAGATAATTGATCTGTTTATCATAAGCTGTTGGATGTTGAACCGTGGTATGGTTTACTAACAAATGAAGGAGTTATACTGCTGATGTATTCCCAAAATCCTTGATAATATAGTCAAGTCTGGGAGGCCATAAGTCTTGGTTTCATACTACATGTTATATGATATCATTCAGGGTAATTTTCTTATTACATACCTCTTTTTAGAATTTCAGCTACTTTTTTTTCTCATTATATGCAGATGTTTCATTTTTTGAAATAATATTCTTTACCCATTAGAAACATTTTAGGAATAGACACTTTTTTTTCTTTCTTTTTTACCTCTATTGTAAAGCAGGTGCTAAGTGTTTGAGTTTGGTTAACACCCAAACATAGGGTCATCAAAGGCATCAAGGGCTTGCTTGAATGATGGAGCCCTGTAGATTTTTTTTATATTGCTTTTAGTATTCGAATATAATAACTCGTTTTTAAGGTTATATCTCATGTCTGTATCTCCCGGCATATTGGAGGATGTGAAGACTACATTTAGAAACTTCTTGTGCCCTGCAAGGTTTTGGGAGATAACTTGCACATAAGAGCCCTGCATTACATCTTAGGCTTATGGAAAGTAAATCTCACATTTACACTACATTTCAAGATAAGGATTATGGAAGAAATATTTTGCAGTGATAATTTTGAATTTTAGTGGAGGCTTATGAAAGATGTATTTTGCATCGACAAACTTCATTCTTATTTTGCGGTTGTTGAACATGATATACAGTGACAAAGTGATGTATCAAAGAGACTCAGATTGACTCATTATGCTTACCCACAATTATGTTTCCAGTAACACCCTGCAGTCTCAGGGAGAGTTATGGATCATATTTTTACAATAATACTTTCTTTTGTTTGCTGGAGGGTATAGAACTTGCTTCATGTGAATCATTTACCTTACACTACCTCTCATGTCTTTAGAGGGCTCTGGAAAATATCACATTGTCACATTTCTGTTGGAGTTTCTTGGGACTTACATCTTAAACTGATATTTTTTGGTGTCTGCTGGAGGATTGTATAAGATATGGCTCAAACTGATGCTGTTCTAGAGTGTTGGAAGACATGATATCCCTATAATTATTTGCAGCTTTAATGTTCACTTTAAATTTAGTTCAGTGCTCTGTGTTTAACTTTCACATCATATTTTGCTGAGTGATTGCTGTGTGTAATTGTGGGAATTTTGCATCTTAAGATTATTGTATGGTACTTCTTAGTATGTTGGTAATACTGAACATTTATAAGATTTTATTATAACATTTTCCATAGTGGAAGATAGATTTGTTTATTATATAAATAAAGTAAATTTATGTGTATCACTTTGCTTGACATTCTTTCCACTGAGCATTGTGAAATTTGGTTAGTTAGGCGTTGAGATTTTTTAAATCATTGCTTTTGAGTTTAATTCACACATATTTTAGTAGATATTGATATAGATATTGAATAATTTTCCTTTCATTTTTGCCATAGATAGCATGCTTCATAGATGTATAGGGTGATGCAGTCTTCATTATTCAAACTTTTGATTCACTGAAATTATCACTGCCTTAGGACCTTAAGTTTTTAGTTTGAATTTTAGCTGGGAACAGCTTTTTTGTAGTTTGTTCATTAGATTGGAAATTTTCTTACTGATGTTTAAGTGATTTGGTTTTCTTACTGATCATCACTATATAATACACAAACAAACCCTAGATCTGAGGATGCTGGCATTGCCTCATACTGGCCATGTTGCCAGATACTTTAAAGTAGACCAGCACCTATTGTTCGCTTTGTAACATTATGTAGCAGTGTGCTTTAAGTGTGTACTTAATGGAAATTTTTTCATAGTTAAAACTGGTGAAGAAATGTTTAAATAACATGCTTATCATAATAGTACCCTTAAGCAAAGTTCAGTGGGAATTCTCTCTGCTGCTCCCATGTGAATCATATGCAGTCCTTTTGATAAACTGTTCTCTATTGCTGTTTCAGAATGCTTATACATACTAGTTTTTCTGTATTTTGGAAGCATATTCTATGTTTTTGCAAGTAAACTTTGTTTTTCGGTCAATAGCTGCTGCTGCTTTTGTTTTTCTTTTTATAACGTCCCAAAATTTAAAGTTGTAGACCTCTGCACAGTATTTTTTATTTTGAAAAATGATCCTCTTACAACTTAATTATGTTTTGCATTTTTGTGGATTCATGTATTAGTTGATATGTATGTTCTTGTTAAAACTCTTGATTAGTAGACATATATAAATGATTTATGAAAAAAATGATAATGATAATTAATACCTGATATTGTCACAACACATACCAAATTTCACATTTTCTGTTACTTTTGTGAATGGTTTGAAAAGCAGTACTTTTTTTCAATTTTTATGAGATATTTTATGAGCATTTCAAACTTTCATAAAGGACAGAAAAACCCCGTTATCAGTATCCATGTCTGAGCGGATACATGTACTCAATATTCCCAAGCGTTCCTGTAGTCTTCCAGCTTCCATAATTTTAGGTAGTTCTGTTCTAAGTAGTCATCTATCAAGAAAACCAAGGTCCAGAGAACTTTCATATATTTGTTCCGTAACTTCAGCTTCTTTAGTCCATCATCATTAACTAAGCATTTGTTGGAATTTCTTGATATATACCTTTTGATGGTTCTGTATTTGTAATTGCTTGTAAGCACCCATCTATATAGAGCATATATTCACATCAAACAGCAATATTAGAACATTGTCGGAAGAATTCATCCTGTTGATAAAACTGTTTTACAAATGAAGCATTGGCTTTCTTCCTGCAGTTCACTCTTCATACATGTTACTGTTGTTATGAAACGTTTTATATATTTTTTGTCTTAAAGTTTGTGATTAGTATCTTCTAGATACATATTCAGATTTTAGTGGTGTATTATTTTTCTCGTAGCAGGGCGTCATGCAGGATCTTTTTTCAAACATTTGTTGTCACTATAGTATATCATCATTAATATACTTCTGTTTTTAGAGTTGGGAAAGTGGTGTTGATCTTGCTGCATTCTTTTAAGCCTCTGAATAATTTTTCATGTCTTATACTTGCTGTATGTCAGAACAAGGGAGGTGTGCTTTTTTCACAGTATCCTATGAAGCTTTTAGAAATAAACTTTTTATTTATTGGGTCAAAGTGACTTGATCATATTGTGAATTTTTTTTTTTACCTGTGAGCCATCATTTGAATTGATATTACTGTGCTGAACGTTTTGTGCATACTGATCATGAAGTTACTTTCCCAGGACTAAGATTTATCAAGTTCCTATACAAAAATGTTAATATTGAAACTCCTTTCCATAACTTAAAGTAGCTTGGCACAGATCTTACCACAAGTATGATGTAGATATTTTTTATAAAGTGCCACATAGAATACATAAGGCTTCTCTTGTGTAGATGTATTGGTTGGATCCTTTCCCTGAGACACAAGCCTCTGCAACATTTGTTTCCATTTTCATTGAATTCATAGTGATCAGCATTGGCCACTGTGGGTCAGTTTTGATTTTCTTGAAGATTTTTTCCCATAGTAGAGTATGCAGATGTATTCTTTGTCATATTAGTAATGATTCTCTTTAGATTCAGTATATTTTATGTTTCTATGACTTGAACTGTGAGATAATATATTTTGTATATTTAATGATACACACCCTTGTCTGTGTTAAAGACTGAACTGTATTTAATTTGTCACCTATACATGTTTTTGTACATGGAAGCAATAAATACCTTGTGTCTGTTTTCTCTTGAAGAGATATATACAGCTAGCGAATGGATGTGAGCGTATGTAGCCTTTCTTTGTCTGTTCCTGGCATTACCTCACTAACATAGGAAAAGGCTAACAGCAAATACTAGATCATGCACACCACTATGAACTATTGCTGTCAATGGACGGAACCAGAGCATGTGAAATGTTTGGGGGTAAACCATGGAAAGGTCAATGGGGTATGAATGTGGATATGGAGCTGTGGTTTTTGGTGCATTACATATGACAGCCAGAGACCGAGTGTGAGCAGATGTGGCGTTTTTTTTGTCTGTTTCCTGGCACTACCTGGCTGACACGGGATGACGATGCTGTTTCCTGTGGGGCGGGATGGCGATGGGAATGGATGGAGGTGAGTAAGTGTGAATATATACATGTATATACATGGCTTGCAAAAAAGATGCTTGTGGCATGAGAAGCATGGATGTGGGCAGATTAGAAAGGGTAGTGAGTGGTGGGATGAAGAAGTAAGATTATTAGTGAAAGAGAAGAGAGAGGCATTTGGACATTTTTTGCAGGGAAATAATGCAAATGACTGGGAGATGTATAAAAGAAAGAGGCAGGAGGTCAAGAGAAAGGTGCAAGAGGTGAAAAAGGGCAAGTGAGAGTTGGGGTGAGAGAGTATCATTAAATTTTAGGGAGAATAAAAATGTTTTGGAAGGAGGTAAATAAAGTGTGTAAGACAAGAGAACAAATGGGAACTTCAGTGAAGGGGGCTAATGGGGAGGTGATAACAAGTAGTGGTGATGTGAGAAGGAGATGGAGTTAGTATTTTGAAGGTTTGTTGAATGTGTTTGATGATAGAGTGGCAGATATAGGGTGTTGTTTGATGATAGAGTGGCAGATATAGGGTGTTTTGGTCGAGGTGGTGTGCAAAGTGAGAGGG
Organism: Panulirus ornatus; assembly: GCF_036320965.1. Lineage (NCBI taxonomy): Eukaryota > Metazoa > Arthropoda > Malacostraca > Decapoda > Palinuridae > Panulirus > Panulirus ornatus. The sequence continues at coordinate 9,190,672 of NC_092259.1, read as the reverse complement.
TTAGGGAGAATGATTTGGTAAACAGAGAAGAGGTAGTAAAAGCCTTGCAGAAGATGAAAGCCAGTAAGGCAGCAGGTTTGGATGGTATTGCAGTGGAATTTATTAAAAAAAGGGGGTGACTGTATTGTTGACTGGTTGGTAAGGTATTTAATTTATGTATGACTCATGGTGAGGTGCCTGAGGATTGGCAGAATGCTTGCATGGTGCCATTGTGCAAAGGCAAAGGGGATAAGAGTGAGGGGGTTCCACCCCCCCCAAGCCCTCCCCTTTTAGTCGTCTTCTACGACACTCAGGGAATATGTGGGAAGTATTCTTTCTCCCCTCTCCCACCTTGCCACACATGAAATAACAACCCCCTCCCCCCTCATATGTATGATGTATGCTAGGAAAAGACAACAAAGGCCACATTCGTTCACACTCAGTCTCTAGCAGTCATGTAATAATGCACCGAAACCACAGCTCCCTTTCCACATCCAGGCCCCACAGAACTTTCCATGGTTTACCCCTTAAGCTTCACATGCCCTGGTTCAATCCATTAACAGCACGTCGACCCCGGTATACCACATCGTTCCAATTCATTCTATTCCTTGCACGCCTTTTTCACCCTGCTGCATGTTCAGGCCCCGATCACTCAGAATCTTTTTCACTCCATCTTTCCACCTCCAATTTAGTCTCCCACTTCTCCTCGTTCCCTCCACCTCTGACACATACATCCTCTTGGTCAATCTTTCCTCACTCATTCTCTCCATGTGACCAAACCATTTCAAAACACCCTCTTCTGCTTTGTCAACCACACTCTTTTTATTACCACACATCTCTCTTACCCTATTATTACTTACTCCCTGGGGATAGGGGAGAAAGAATACTTCCCACGTTTTCCCTGCATGTTGTAGAAGGCGACTAAAAGGGGAGGGAGTGGGGGGCTGGAAATCCTCCCCTCTCATTTTTTTTTTTTTCTTTTTTTTGATTTTCCAAAAGAAGGAACAGAGAAGGGGACCAGGTGAGGGTATTCCCTCAAAGGCCCAGTCCTCTGTTCTTAACTCTACCTCGCTAACGCGGGAAATGGCGAATAGTATGAAATATGTATATGTATGTATGTGTGTATGTATTTTGCCATTCTTCGTCTGTTTCCTGGCGCTACCTCAGTGACGCGGGAAACAGTGATTAAGTGTAGTAAATAATTCAATTTTTTACATATTCGCTAATTCCCATGTTAGTGAGGTAGTGCTAAGAACAGAGGACTAAGCTTCTGAGGGAATATCCTTACTCGGCCCCTCTCTCTGTCCCCCACTGTGTGTGCAATGTGCATTTTGATGTACCAAATTCTCCTTATTTTTATTGAAGTGATATTTCTAAGCATAACTGTCCTTGGGTGTGTGAGCAAATTCTATATGCTGAAATGATAATATATTATTTCCTTTGTTCATTACAGTTTGTCCTTAGTTCCAATGAATATCGATTTTAGTTAAATGATTCTCGTGAGAGCTTTTAAGTACTTTTCCTGCATTTATTTGCTTCCAGTGACAGTTCTGAAGATTATTTCTAATAACTGATTTTATGAGTTTTTAAAGGTGGAGTATTTCAGCCGTTTGGTTCCAGTAAGACCTTGGAAGATTGTTTCTGAAATTCATATGGTTCCCACTCAAGCTCAGAAGGTAGTTTGTTTGTCAAGGTTTGCTACTGGATTCATAGTATGATTCACTAATGCTAATTGCAAAGCCCTTAAAAAAAGTGTTGCTGGCAAGGTTTTGCTTCTTACACCACATCATGGTGGATTAAATTACTTTCCTCAGTTGATTTTAGGTTATATCATGTGAAGGTACTTCATAATGCTAAAACTATGTGGTAATCAGGAGTGTAAAGAAGTGGTCAGACTTTTTTTTAAAGCTTAAATGCAATTATTTAAACTACTGAAAAGGATGACATATTTCTTTTGAATCAAAGTTTACATTCGTATAAAGTATCACAGAAAATAGTTTTGAATATGCATGTGTCAAGTACTTATTAACCATGATTATTATAAAGTATCTTATGGAAAATAGTTTTTGAACATACATATGTTGAATTTAACTATAAATCTTTTCTCTCCAGTTGCCTTACAACTTATGATTTTTGTTGCTAGTTATAACTTTTTTTTTTCTTAGACTTGCAACAAAACGAAGGTAGTAATGTTTGCATGCAAGAAATGGGAATGAAAAGGAAGTTAGGAATATCTTGGAAATAAACCCAACTGCAACCACTACCAGTGAGGTGAGGAGCATAACCTTCTCAGGCTGTATATGATTTACATATGCATTTCATTTCATTTTTTTTTTTTTACAGGGGTGTCTATCATATTTGAACATCAGATTAGTTCTTTTCTTTTCTGATTGATTAACTATACTTTTTGTCTTCGTGAAAAAGACATAGATTATCAAAATCATGATCAGATATCAGCAGTGCCTGTGCCATCTACTTTTATTCTCTAAAAATGCAAAAGATTTCATGTACAATTCAAGTGGCTTTTACAAGTTTATTGAGTCACAGTTATGAATTTCATTGGAATTAAATTTCCTAAACCATTGGTATATTTTTTTTATACTATTTGCCATATCCTGCATTAGCGAGGTAGTGTTAAGAACAGAGGACTGAGCCTTTGAGGGAATATCCTTACTTGGCCCCCTTCTCTGTTCCTTCTTTTGGAAAATTAAAAACGAGAGGAGAGGATCCCCTCCCCCCTCCTCTCTCTCTCTCTCTCTCTCTCTCTCTCTCTCTCTCTCTCTCTCTCTCTCTCTCTCTCTCTCTCTCTCTCTCTCTCTCTCCCCCCCCCCCCCAACCCACCCACCCACCTTTTAGTCGCCTTCTACGGCACACAGGGAATATGTGGGAAGTATTCTTTCTCCCAATCCCCAGCGATAGCATATAGATCACTAATGGTTTCCCTGTCCTTGCATCTAAGAAATATGACATTTTTGGTATATCCTGAACTAAGATACTGCAGAGCCCGTATAGAATGATTTTGTGAATAACCAAGTTTTGGGGGGCAAAATAGGAGCTAAATATGGAGGAATATTAGAAAATTTTTTATGGCATGATCTTGGTTAGTTGCTGATTTGCCCACGTTTCTATATATACTGTCATGGCAAATAGCACTTGGGATGTGAGCAGTGATGTAAATCCTCACTAGCTTTCCAGGTTGTATGTTTGGGAAATGAATGCCACTATTAACAGTGGATGCGTAAAGATTAGTTACAGTGAATATTACAGTATGGATTTTTTTGTCATATTTCTGTCAAACCAGTACCTCATTTTAAACAGTTTGGTCCGTGCAGAATCTTGATGTACTCTTATATAATGCATCATCATAAACTAGTTTTGAGATCAGTGGCAGTGCTTGAAATATTCCTGTAGAACTGGATATAGTAGCTTAACTAATGCATGAGTAAATTCAGTTACATTACTTTTTTTTTCTCATGCAGTTAATCTGACAAGTTGAATTTTCCTCAAGTTAAAAAGGCTTTGGAGAGTATAATATGTGCAACATGGAAGTTGCAGCACCATTAAGGACTGTAAAATGAAAGTGGGTATTGTTGTCTAAAGAAGTAATCTTTAACATGCTAATCCTGCCAAATAAATGAGCAAATCATAGAAGGGTAACTGTAGCAGATGACAGTGTTGTTTAGAAGCGGAAAGGCTAAGTGAGAATAAGATGACAATGTTGACAAGTTAGTAAAGATTAGGTGGTTAACTTAAAACATGTGCATGGCTTAAGAAGGTATCTCTAGGAAATGAGTGACTTGAGTAATTCCAGCAGATGAATATAACCTTGATGAATGATCCTGCCAGATAAGTGAATCCAGGGTAGTTAAGACCTGCAAGTATGTGAAGCTAGGAAGCATGACCGTGTTTTGAGAATCTGTAGGACTCATTTTAGGATATAATGTGAATGAGTTTGCTTATGTGAAAAAAAATGAAACAGCTTTGCTAGAAGAAAGGTAACTGACATTATGTGTTGGGTATAAAAGTAACAGTGGTGCATTGCAATTTGTTACAAGGTTACAAGATCACTTTGGTTTTATCTTCTTTCTTTATTGACTAGGAATCAAACACATGAAACATGAATTTTTTTGTTTTTAGTTGGACTTTGGATTATAGTCATCTGGTGTGTATGTATGTGTGTGGTATTTTTTAAGCTGGAATTGAAGTCCCTCCACCTGTATCAGGGATTGACAGATAGGAGTCATAGATCTCCATAATTTTCATTTCTGTGAAAGAGGCAAGATTACTCAGTCTTACGAATAATTTAGCATTGTTTTCTCAATAGTAAATATGTCATGCTTTCAGTTCTGTTTTTAGCAAAGTCTATTGCCAGTTTTTGATTTGATTAAAAGTGAAGTACAATGAAATAAAGGTACTTGATGATTGGGACATTCCTTATTAGTACACAGTGAAATTTCCTAATTTATGAGAAAAAAGTGAATCACGTTTGATTGTTCTTCATTGTATGTGTAGGCTAAAGATTCTACAAAAATGACTTCATTATAAAAAGGTATCTGTGATAGCAGTGTAATGTAATCTGTTATCAGAACTTACACTGGAGGCTCGATTTGTTTGTGAAATTTTGTCTGTTAACTCATTCTCATGCCTTTTGTAGATGAGTAAATCTTTTCATTGCTTTGCTCCGTCTCTTGCTAGTATTCCATTCCTTTCACCTGAAGCATGTTGATGCATGCATAAAGCATCTTTATACACTTTTGCCAATATTGCTTTCATGTATTTATTATTTAAAGACCCTGTAATAACAAATTACTTATCAACATGCTTTGTTTCTTCTTGTAACACAAGTGTAGCTGTTCCTCATTACGTAATTTATTCAAAATGAAGCAATTAAAACATGAAAAGTATAATGGATTTGTAAAGGGTTAATTGTAAAAATTGAATAGGAAATTAAGTAGAATTATTAGGACAAGAAGACTATGGAAGTAGCATTATGTATTTCGGTTTGAATTTGAGTTTTTGGCAGACCTCAGCCAGTGGGAGAAATTTGAATCCAAGATAAATGGATAGTGCTAAGCTTAAAGACCTATGGCACATGTGAGAATAAGCCTGTAGAGTTTTGGTAGCCATATATAAAATCATACACGAAAGATATTTCCAATGAGTGAATCCAAATTTTTTAAAACTGGTTTTCCCCTTGTGGTCAAGACTAATCCTTCTTCCTGCTTTGTCATTTTTTGTTCTTTTTATAGAGCAATTAAACTGGTTAGTTATCATTTGTTTTGCCTTAGAAAACAGAGTTAGAGACATGTATTGCCTCTTCATCTTGACAATCAAATAGCCTGCAGGTTTAAGCTTGATGCTATTATTTGCCTCAGAGAATGTGTCTGTTTACCTGTCATTGTCTCCATTCCCATTTGTGTGGGCATAATGATCTGCATACAGGCATATGCCTATTTTGGGAACTAGGTTTGCATAACAGATCCCCAGTCTTAATCCTACAGTCTAGCAAATGGTAGGAACACCCAATACCTTGGAATGTTGCAAAGGAGGTGTTTGATTATTGACATTGAGTCAGGGTCTTGAATCTCGTGATATCAAAATTCAAAAAGCTTACTCTTCCACCTCTTCCTGCTTACTACAGGGTCCCTTATCATAATTTTAGTGCAGTATGATCACATCCACACTCCAGCTCCATTCAGTGATCTGTCATATGTACATCAACTAAGGGACACAGTTATTACCTTTCCATTAGTTATGTTGATCTGCTGTTCACATGTATTGTTCTAGATCACATCATCGTTTTAACAGTATCTAGAAGAAGGAATTATACCTAATAGTACTGGTACCAAACCATTTATCTGGAAAGCTTGGGACTGGAGGTGACTTGAGTTTCAGGATTTTCTGATTTTCTGGAACATGACCTGATATGTACATAAAATATAAAATAAATGATGAAAAATAAAGAAAGGAATTGTATTGAAGAGATACAAATTAATAACCTTCTAAAGTATGGGTCTGTTTGATGTACGAAGCCTGCCATATTCAAAACTAGTCAGTTTCAAAATTATCCAGATAAATGGTTTGGTACTTGTATTAGCCTCTGTTTTATTGTGCTAAAAGACTTCTGAAACTTTAAATCCAAAATACACTTGCAGAGTTCTTGCAAAGTAATTTGAGCGAATCTCCTTTTGGATTTCTTATGGAATAACATGCATAGGTGTGTGGTAACTCAGGTACCTGGAGAGGCTTATCAACAGATGACCTCGCTTATGTATATGTAGTGATTTTCTGAATGTGTGTAGTTGAAACATTTAGTAAGGAAACATTTCAAGCTACAGTAATAAGTTTTTTCAAAGCCATGAAAATTATTTTCTCATATTATATACAAATATTGTTAATCTGACTTTTTTGTATGTGTAACTTGCTGACCATTTTCTGAGAATGAAGTATTAGGTGGGATTTTTTTTTTTTTTTTGTTATGTCTTTTGGTGCACCTGTCCTAGATGATCATCCATTCTTGGACTTTTAATGTACTTCCTGAACTTCAAGGGTTTCAGTTGTGAAAGTATTTTAGGATAATGTATGACTTCTTTCTTTTATACATAAGGGTAGCGATGCAAGACTTCCAGCTAATGCCACTGTTACTTCACATCAAACACTCATCATTATTAACATCTCTTTTGTATATGCTCTTCCTTTTTTTTTTTTCATAATTCTATACTACCTAAATGTAGTAAATATCAGATGCCATTACTTTCTTGAGTGTCAATCTTTTTTTCATATTTTTCTATTCTAAATGATTGGTTTCAGCTTGATTTACAAGTACACTCAAGATTTTTTATGGAGTAACAAGGGATATTGCTATAATACTACTTCAGTATTTTTAATGTACAGATAGATAGGGAGAAATTAAAACAGGACAGTTTAAAAGTTTGAGCATTTCAGTTTGAAGAATTTTTAGCAGCTTGTAATCAAATGTGTTCATTGATGAGCATTCATATACATACGTTGTGGCCTCATGATTGTTTACCTAGAAAAACCTGCACTTAATAAACCCATTACCTAACGTAACCACAGACATTCACATCTTCCCATACTGAATGCATTCAACAGCATAATTTGAAGCCCTACAAATATTGTAAGCCTGTCTCCTGCCTTGGAAACCTTTACACAATTCCTTACATTGAACAGCTGTATTTAGACAAATTTGATTTTACAAATAGGAAATTCTTGTGCCATTTTAACTTTAGTTGAGGTATTCTCTTTTGAATTGAAAAGTAATAAGCTAATGTCTGTGTAATCAGTATTATACTCCTGTTTGCATGCTTCATTCTTAACCTAATGTTTGTTTCATTTGATATTACTTTTTCATAGGTAATTTAGTTTGTCAGAATATTAATTTGGCATTATTATTGTCTTTTGCTGGTTATTAGAACTTCGTAAAAGAAAAAGCTCTTAGTCATAGTAACTTACATAGTGAAGAATTTTTCTTCATGAAGTAATTCGTCTGTCATAACCTTTTACTGTAATTTAAACTGTTCAGTTGGTGACATTATAATTTCTTCAGAGTTTGTAGTAATAATTCATGATACTCTATGCATTTAACAAGTTACATATAATGGTAAGAAGAAACTAATATGTCTGTGATGTTTTTGAGTAAACATAAAGATCATCACTGAGTAGTTTAAAATGTAAATGTACTACTGTTGTGATAATCCAGGACCTGGATAGCAGAAGTCCAGCAAATATTATCTGGACTTACTAATATTCAAATGTTTGAATTAATGGTATTCCATTCTTTGGGGTTGACCTTGTCAGAATCACGTCCATTGTTCAAGATGGCATTGTGATAACTTTTTGGTTGAAAAGAGCCATAATACATAATATCAACTTGTAACTGATATCAAACAAATTGGAGCTTTTTGAATAACATTTGAAATAACATTCACATAAATATTGAGCTAATTAAAGAAACAGGTTGAGATGAGAAACACTAAAGAGATAGCACAGCTTACATTTTTAAGGTGTATGTAACTTTTGAAAAGTATATATATGAAAAGAAAATATTAATATATTACAAGTTTAACTTGAAAATAATATTACTTTCAGAAGGGTGAGTATGTCCAGTGCTGTGATTGGTACAAACATTTTGTTGTTTAACCAGATGCTGTGTTATAGGAAAGTGGTTGATAAAAACTATCAAAATTAGGTCTTGAGACTTAAAGGAAGTGGGTATGCTGTAGGTGCCTCATCATTTGCAGCTTAAAAGGGCACTTATATTGTATTATATCTGTAAGTTATACAATGCTTGTTCATATTTTGTGTATATAGTCTGGCTATGAATAGGTGTACAGTCAAAGTTTTCTTGTAAATCATTGAGTGATAAATTATGAATAATTACAATTCAAAGACTATTTCTCTGTATCATATATTTGGATAGACAAATAAATTGTTGAAACTTTATTTGGTTATCAATCATGAGTTACAGAGTTTTGTTTTCTCAGGCTAGATGGTAAGGCAAGGATTATGGGCTCATACCATTTAGTCAAGGCCCGGTAAAAAATCTCGACTTTTTTCATACTTATTTGCTGTTTAACTGTTAGCGAGGTAATGTCGGAAACAGATTTAGAAAAGGCCTCATTCGTTCACATCCATACTCAGAACTAGGCCCCATAGACCTTTCTGTAGTTTCTCCCAGCTGCTTCATGTGCCCTGATCAGTCTATTGATAGCACGTTGTCTCCTGTGTACCAGATCGTTCTAATTCACCATAACATTCATGCCTTTCACATGTGCATTTTCAGGCCAGGAGCTCAAAATATATTTTCCATTTCAATCTGCCATCTTCACTTTCATCTCTCCTTTCTCTTAGTCCCACCCACCTCTGACACAAACCTTTTCAGACACTGGCTTTCTCATTGTTACTGTAATTACCACACCTATCTCTTACTCGTATATTATTCAATCAACCTTCCTCATTCCTATGAGTCCACGGGGAAAATGAAACACGATAAGTTCCCAAGTGCACTTTCGTGTAATAATCACATCATCAGGGGAGACACAAGAGAGAAATATAAGTTAGTTGATATACATCGAAGAGACGAAGCTAGGACACCATTTAGTAAACATGTATGTATATACATGTGTATGTGGGTGGGTTGGGCCATTCTTTCGTCTGTTTCCTTGCGCTACCTCGCTAACGCAGGAGACAGTGATAAAGCAAAATATATAAATAAGTAAATATATATATAAACATATATATTGCCATTGTACAAAGGCAAAGGGGATAAGAGTGAGTGCTCAAATTACAGAGGTATAAGTTTGTTGAGTATTCCTGGTAAATTATATGGGAGGGTATTGATTGAGAGGGTGAAGGCATGTACAGAGCATCAGATTGGGGAAGAGCAGTGTGGTTTCAGAAGTGGTAGAGGATGTGTGGATCAGGTGTTTGCTTGGAAGAATGTATGTGAGAAATACTTAGAAAAGCAAATGGATTTGTATGTAGCATTTATGGATCTGGAGAAGGCATATGATAGAGTTGATAGAGATGCTCTGTGGAAGGTATTAAGAATATATGGTGTGGGAGGAAAGTTGTTAGAAGCAGTGAAAAGTTTTTATCGAGGATGTAAGGCATGTGTACGTGTAGGAAGAGAGGAAAGTGATTGGTTCTCAGTGAATGTAGGTGTGCGGCAGGGGTGTGTGATGTCTCCATGGTTGTTTAATTTGTTTATGGATGGGGTTGTTAGGGAGGTAAATGCAAGAGTTCTGGAAAGAGGGGCAAGTATGAAGTCTGTTGGGGATGAGAGAGCTTGGGAAGTGAGTCAGTTGTTGTTCGCTGATGATACAGCGCTGGTGGCTGATTCATGTGAGAAACTGCAGAAGCTGGTGACTGAGTTTGGAAAAGTGTGTGGAAGAAGAAAGTTAAGAGTAAATGTGAATAAGAGCAAGGTTATTAGGTACAGTAGGGTTGAGGGTCAAGTCAATTGGGAGGTGAGTTTGAATGGAGAAAAACTGGAGGAAGTGAAGTGTTTTAGATATCTGGGAGTGGATCTGGCAGCGGATGGAACCATGGAAGCGGAAGTGGATCATAGGGTGGGGGAGGGGGCGAAAATCCTGGGGGCCTTGAAGAATGTGTGGAAGTCGAGAACATTATCTCGGAAAGCAAAAATGGGTATGTTTGAAGGAATAGTGGTTCCAACAATGTTGTATGGTTGCGAGGCGTGGGCTATGGATAGAGTTGTGCGCAGGAGGATGGATGTGCTGGAAATGAGATGTTTGAGGACAATGTGTGGTGTGAGGTGGTTTGATCGAGTGAGTAACGTAAGGGTAAGAGAGATGTGTGGAAATAAAAAGAGCGTGGTTGAGAGAGCAGAAGAGGGTGTTTTGAAGTGGTTTGGGCACATGGAGAGGATGAGTGAGGAAAGATTGACCAAGAGGATATATGTGTCGGAGGTGGAGGGAACAAGGAGAAGAGGGAGACCAAATTGGAGGTGGAAAGATGGAGTGAGAAAGATTTTGTGTGATCGGAGCCTGAACATGTAGGAGGGTGAAAGGAGGGCAAGGAATAGAGTGAATTGGAGCGATGTGGTATACCGGGGTTGACGTGCTGTCAGTGGATTGAAGCAGGGCATGTGAAGCGTCTGGGGTAAACCATGGAAAACTGTGTAGGTATGTATATTTGCGTGTGTGGACGTATGTATATACATGTGTATGGGGGGGGGGGGTTGGGCCATTTCTTTCGTCTGTTTCCTTGCGCTACCTCGCAAACGCGGGAGACAGCGACAAAGTATAATAAAATAAAATAAATAAATATATATATATGTGTGTATATGAGTGGATGGGCCATTCTTCATCTGTTTCCTGATGCTACCTTGCTGATGCAGAAACAGGGATTAAGTATAATGATTTATGACACATACGTTCCTGGGGATAGGGGAGAAAGAATACAAGAAATTTGCCCATGTTACAGAGGGCAACTGAGGGTGGAGAGGATCTTCCCCTCCTCTTTCTTTTTTTTTTTTTTTTCTTCCCCCTCTCCCAAAGAAGGAACAGAGGAAAGAGCCATATAAGGATCTTTTACCTTCTGAGGCTCAGTCATGTTCTGAACACCATCTTGCTTAAGTGGTAATAGCAAACATGTATGAAAGACAGAAGATGTATATTACTTAAAATAATCTCTGGATCAATTTCTATGAAAAGAATCCTGGTGATACCCAGGACATCTTTCGAAAGGCTCCTGGAGCCCAAGGCTGCACTACATCCAGTAGCAGGGGAAAGTAAACTCCTCTGAAGTAAGTTCTTTGACAAGACTGTGACTTCTCTTGTACAGTGCAACCTCTTAAAAGCATAGGCTGGTGTTGGTGACTGGGACCATGGAAGTTGAAGTGAACCATAGGTTAGGTGAGTCACCAGAGGTTTTGGGCACATTGAGGAATGTGTGGAGAGGTTGCTGTCATTAAGGGCAGAGATGGGTGTGTTCGATGGTTGGTAATGTATGGACACAAGGAGTGGGCCTTCAACAAATATGCATAAAGAAGAGTGTGGATTTGTTAAAAATGAAATGCTTGAAGAGGGTTGATTACTATTACTACCTGCATGGGTATCAGTAGGGTTAGTGACATCTGCTTAGTGAGCCAGCACTTTAATATTTGTCAAGTTGCACTCCTCTGACCCTGGTAGCTGTCTTTTCTTTCTGCCTCACTAACATGTGGCCTACTAGCTTTCTGTCCACAAATATACAATCACTCCTTGTCATATGTAGCACTTGACAACGCTTAACTCATGCTGCTCATTCTAACTCAAATTTTCCTGCAGTGAATGCCTTGTTCTAGCTCTGCCTTAAATGGTAGAGCAGTAGATAGAAGCAGAAGGTAGGAGCATTAGGTAGAAGCAGTAGGTAGGAACATTAGATAGAAGCCTCTGGAAATACTGCACTTGCTGTCTGCCAGTGTCTTGTTAAGTTTGAGGCACTTTAGGCTAAGAGGTGGCACTGGAGTTTTTTAGTTATGGAGAGACTGTTGCCATGGCCACCCCTTTGAGGGAGTTCCAATTGGAACAGGCATCAAAGATATAGATAGGTAGAAGAGGGGTGATGAAATAAGAAATGAAAAGCTAAGGAAGAGGTATACTGAAATGGTTTGGACATGAGAGGATGACTATGAAGGTATAAATGTCAGGGGTGCAAAAAACAAGGAAAAGGGGGGGAAACCACAGAGGAGGTGGAAGGATGGAGTGAAAGATGAAACTAAATGTGCAAGAAGGTAGAGGATTGCCAGGTAAAGAGGGAACTGGAGGGATGTGTCATACAGGGGATGATGTGCTGTCATTGGGTTGAACCAGGGCACTTGAAGCATTTGGGAAGCCAAGGGAAGGTCTTTGGTACCTGGTTGTGGATACACAAAGGAGAGTTCTTGTGCTGTGTGATGATAATGACATGAATAAAGAATATATAACACCTATAATATTGACAGATAAACAAAATCTTGGTTGATGATTTCCACAGAAATAATACTCAGTTTATGAGATTTTACTTTGGATTTATTATATTTCAGGTATTAATTAAATTTATTTAAAAAATAAATGCAAAATTGGTCAGTCATGTAAGCTATAAATGCTTACAAGCCCATAATAAACATTTTTGAAACCGAGGGTCCATAGATTAATGATTTGTTGGAACCAAATGTACACACGATAAAGAAAAAAGTGTCTAACCAGTTTTAATGTAAAATGATATGTCACTATGGACACAAGGATTTTGAGAAATGCCCATTGGTCTGCCCTCACATTAGTAGCCCTACTTTTGTAATGTTACATCCGTTGCTCATAACATTTCCTGTCAGTTGCTATAATGAATATTACATTGCCTTCATATTACGATGGAAATAACTATGCAGTGGGGCTTCCATATTTATTATGAGAAATTCATCTTACATTCGCTCTTACTAACCCTACCAAGACAACTTGAATTGTACAAATTGATCATTTTGAAATTCATCAGACTCATCAGGGATAACCTTTTTTTTTTACCATGTGTACGTCTGTCAAAGACACAAGTCGAAGGGAGCTTCCCACATCACTAAACCATACAGTTTTAAAACAAACTGTTTTGTTACAGAGATGGCAAGGTGGTTTGTTGTATATATAGGCTTTAGGCCTGTTACCTGCCAAGGTCATTATGGCTGCTGGCATAAAATTATAACCACCATTCGAAAAATCTTGAACACCTTTAGTGTTAAAGAATTATGAAATCATTTAAACTTACTATAAGTAAGTCAAATAAGCACAATATACATTAATATATACATAGGTTAAAAACCCACTCTCCATAACACTGAAGAATACAGTGTAATCATGAATATTCATTACTAGGTATTGCTGTCATGGACAGTAACATTATCTTCCTTCTCAAATGATGTATTGTATCTGTCACATACTGTAAAGCATTATGGTTTAAGGTAAAATGACAGTGAGCACCAGCAACTTAGCAGCAATAATGTGCAGCTAGAGATGTTAGCTACTGGAAGGTGGTTGATTTTCCTCTGTTGTTCCCAACACATCTCTCTCCACTTCAGCCAGACTTATGTTCTGTGACCGCAGTGCTTTCTGTAAATATTTGAAACGGGAAGTTCATTAATAACTCATCAAAAAAAGCCCTTCTCATGAAGGAAAGATACAATTATTACTAGTCCAAACAAACCTTAGCTGGATGAATAGAAAGGTCAACAAAATATAAGTAAAATGCTCACAAATGGTTGTCACAAGATCCAGTTTCAACCACTATATCACTTCACAATATGTAGTTCATAGTTTTTTTATTGTAAATGTGATGAACTAGATGGGACTAGCAGAAAATTATTTTTCTAGTGCTGCCTTGGAATCGCACCAGTGGTTCCAATAATGCATGCAGAATCCTTCCCTTGTCTTGTTTGCTGACAGATTTTACAAGGTTAGCACCTTTGAAAATATCTTTCCCAATGCTTGGCTACTAAAACAATGCCTGTTTGTGGTCCACCATCTTCTAATGCCTCAAATGTCTACTGTGTCAACTTATGCACCATCATAAAAACAGCTGCAATATTTTTGCTGGCATACTAAATCTTGATCTCGCTTGATTTTAAGATCATTTATCTGTAGAGTCTAGACCTTTTCTCCAGATACTGAACCATCCTGTCTCCTGCTTTGAAAACTTACTTTTGGCCTATGTTAATACTGTCAAATTTTTTTTGAGAGTTTCATCTGCTTGTTGTACTAAATGATGTCAGAATTCTTGTCAAAGTGTTTTGCAAGCAATTCACTTCTAATGAAGTTTGTCAAAGTGTTTGACAAGCAATTTACTTCTAATGAAGTGTCTGGGCCCATGTAATGATCAAGTGTCTGTTCTGTGGACATTCTAGCACAGAAAGTTAACAACTTCTGAGATGTTTCCCACAATGAAGTCCTTGACAGGCTCCTCTAACACTGGAATGTAGATTTCCTAAGAGAAAAAAGAAGTCTCGGAAAATCAGATCCTTGGGAACCAGTGATGAAACCACCATCTTTACATGTACAGTTCTACTTCAATACTCTGGTTCATGAGTTGTCTGTCGACAGTATACCCTGTGGCACAATAATCAATCATTATTACAGTTTGTTCTTGAACTTACCCCTGCATTGTTATGAATTTGTAATACAAAACTATGTTTATTTATCTTGGCTGAAGTCTGGATCATCTTCCTCAAGCTGAACCTTGTTTGAGGACTTACAGATGACTGAGGATCATCCCTATAATTGAGTCACCTTAGCTACAATGCTAGCCTGTTTTAGAATTAGGTGGAAGCACTTCTAAATGGTGCCACTGTTGCGACTGTTGGCTTTTCAGGGATGAGGAAAACAGCCTCTGGTGCTCTAAGGTTGTTTCCTTGTACAGTACCCAAAGGTTTCAATTATGCATATATATATTCATTTATTATCCCTGGGGATAGGGGAGAAAGAATACTTCCCACGTATTCACTGCGTGTCATAGAAGGCGACTAAAAGGAGAGGAAGCGGGAGGCTGGAAATCCTCCCCTCTCCTTTTTTAATTTTCCAAAAGAGGAACAGAGAAGGGGCCAAGTGAGGATATTCCTTTAAAGGCTCCGTCCTCTGTTTTTAACGCTACCTCGCTAATGTGGGATATGGCAAATAGTATGAAAAAAAAAAAATAATGCCAAGAAACAAAGAAAGACATAAAGTAATAAATGGTTACTGTGGCTGGGTTCTTTTACTCCAGCTTACAGCAATGCTCACTAAACCAAGATAGCCACATAGCCAGAGAGTAACTCCCTCAAACTCCTGCCCTACGTCAATATACCTAAATCCAAAATGTCAATCTCATGCTAGTTCTCTGGAGTCAAGAAGCATGGGCGCTTATCAGAAGCAGTTCATTCATTAGCAAAAATATATCAGGAATACCTTTTAAAACCCAAAAAGATTAACTGTGCAAACAGAATAAACATACAAGTAATATCAGTAAGACCAAAAATAAAAGAATTACTCATCTAATTTCTTACCTTCACACATGACTGATATGCTGTGAAAATGCTGTTACAATCATTGTCTTCCTCAGCTAAGCCTTTTAAAAATTTTTCGGCAAACCACTTGTTGAAGCATTTGTCATATGTTTGCTTCAAATCACAGCATTCCTCTCCAACACTATTCATTTTATGACTTTATCTGGAAATAAAATAATATGCATTCACTAAAAATTTCGTCCAGGCCAATAAATTTTAGTAAAATGCCTTATCATCCAATAGTATATCATATAACAAGAAACGTGGGGTTAAGACAAAAGAGGTGATGCATTTGTAAAAAAAAAAAAAAAAAAAAAAAAAAAATGAAAAAATGAAAAAAAAAAATGTAAGCCTTGCTAAACCTCCCTAGCAATCAAAATTTATCTTCACGTTCAACACTGAAAAATAAATACACGAGTCATCTATGATTAAGCACCAGTAAATTACATGTTACCAAATGTCAACAAACATGACATTGCATCTAATCATATAATCCCCAGCATCTGATAAATTTAATGGTATATTTCCACAATCCTTTTGGCCACTAGTTGAGGTTTTTAGAGGTTTCGTTAACATTTAATATGCAGTTCTGGTACCTTATTGTTATATTAGTTAACCCCATATTTTCCTTGATACAAAGGCCTCACTATTTTGCCTTTTTCAATATAATTTAATGAAATATATTCACAAAAAACTCCATGACTGTGTTCTCTGCACTAGTATCACAAGACAAAATTACTCACTTTTCAATGTCAGTAGCAATATCAAGGAAAATGGGTAAATTACTGCAGTTCATGGAAGGCCTAGAAAAGATTTTTTTTTTCTAGCGCAGGGATTTTGCTCCACTATCCTTTAAAACTCTCTCTCGATGTTAATTGTTATTGGTAAGGTCATGTGGGATTAAGTAATACTTCAATATTGAAAAATAAGGAAATCAAAGAATATGAACTTTTACTTTTTTCACTGCATTTATAAAGAAGTTTTTGATATTATTACGGATTCTTATATAAAATGTAAATTTCCCCTTTTATCTCTGCCATGCTTTTCATTTCCTTTGCAGTGTAAATATAAATATAGAAATTTGACCCAATGTAGGTCACATTTCATGTATATTAATTTTAGCCCTGAATATAAGTGTACATCTAAATTCACCCACTTGCAAAACTTGCTGATGCATGAGGTCTTTCACTTGAACGTATAAATATGAAGATAGGCATTTCTGTACTAAAGGTTGTGTTATTACTGTCTCATTCTCTCTATATACTGACATATGAATAAAATATAGCTCTGTGGGATCCAAACAAATGTCAGGTGAATGTTGTTTATCATATGCCTGCAGGACTGTTGCTTTTCTTGTGTCTTCACACAGAGCATGAGAACATCAGAGAATTACGAATCACATTCAAACGCCATAGGTGTCTCTCCTGTTCATTTACCATTTGCATACTTTTAAAGTTTTGCATCATTTGATCTGTCTACTATTGATTTTCAGTGTTTTAACCCAAAAATTTCCCTCTTGTCTCTAAGCCCTTCCCATATTACAATAAGTTAAAATAGATGGAGATAGATGTTCTACACCCTAAATCCCACACTCTCGGTTTTACAAAGTACGAGGAATATATTGGTGACAGTTTAGCTTTATTATATCTTCAAAGCTGACGTCCGTTTTCTGGGCAATGAACTATTTTCCTAGTCTCCATACAATATATTACCCTGCAAACGAAAGTCTGTTTGTTCCACAAACTTGTGGTGGTGCTAATCAACGAAGTTTACCTAATTTACTGCCATTGCAAAAAGAGTCTGTTGTATTTCAGTTTGATTCATGACACAGGTAAATTAAAAGGGGGAAGTGTAAATCTACCTAGTTATCATTTCAAATGTTTTGAAGTTTATATCCATAATGGTTGTGACCACCTCACTGTTATTGTAGGTTATGTGTACATCATGGTGTTTAGCAAGGTACCACCAAGGCAGACTGCCGAGCACCTCAGTAAATTCAAGCTTGGTCTGGACCATTACTTGTGGCTTGCTGAGTCCTGACACCCATAGGCACCTCACAGGCAAAGCTCCGCTACGATCTTGTAAGTTTTCTCTTCTTTTAGAATTATACCATTTACCTTTTCATCAGAGTGTATTCAGTTTTTCTAAGCAAAACGAATGTCACGAGATATTTTGATACCTATGGTGAACTTAGTTTATCCCCCAAGTCAATTCTTTAACTAACAAGTCTCATCCACAGTGTACACCTTCCTAGTGTCTTGTTTACATCAAAGGACCACAAGGATAAAACTTCTTTCAAGGACCATATATATAGATATATATATATATATATATATATATATATATATATATATATATATATATATATATATATATATACATATATATATATATTTCTTTCATACTATTCGCCATTTCCCGCATCAGCGAGGTAGCGTTAAGAACAGAGGACTGGGCCTTAGAGGGAATATCCTCACCTGGCTCCCTTCTCTGTTCCTTCTTTTGGAAAAGTAAAAAAAAAAAAAAAAAAAAAAAAAAAAAAAAAAACGAGAGGGGAGGATTTCCAGCCACCCGCTCCCTCCCCTTTTAGTCGCCTTCTACGACACGCAGGGAATACGTGGGAAGTATTCTTTCTCCCCTATCCCCAGGGATAATATATATATATATATATACCTGTGGTGTCACTTTCTGTATGTATTTTGTATCAAATTCACTGATTGGATAATGTGTTGTTTATTATTTGGTACATTATTTTCATTACATTTTGAGTACTTGTCATTTACATGGAAATAGATGTCCCGATATAGCGCACAAACTTTTTTGGCAAATATCTTGTGCAATATCCCGACTCTACTGTATTTATTATTATGTTTTGATAAACTTCCTGACATTTATTTAACGCGAAATATCTCGATCTCTCACCCTCACTACAACTTTACTACTATATCTTCTACATAAAATGTTTAGTCCGTCCCCTTGTAGAAAGGGGTTTAAACCGTATTTCCCATGAATCTTTGCAGAACTTGCTGCACATGTCTGTACTCAGTTTGTCTGTGCGTCTGGCTATCTTTACATATCCAGTAAACAAATTATACCCTTAAATAGGGGAAAAAAAAAAATAGAGAGACTGTATCATGTCCTTTCTGTTTGTCTGTCTTTGCATATTAAAATAGTTCTGAGATATGTTGCAGTTGTGATTACAGTGATAGGTTGATTGTAGATCCCTGATTGATGGTGAAGAAACCTTCCACCAGGGTAGATATGGGAGAGGGGGATGTCATCTATGTTTTTACGTCCAGTGCATTACTGGTGATTATGACGGGTACCCCAATGCTAGTGGTTAACAGACAGGAGTCACTGTTACCTGCTTATCGATGCTGTGAAAGCAAATCCTCTCCATAAAACACAATATGTCCACCAGTATCATATTATGTCTTATGCAGGAAAACACCATCCAAAAGTGGCATCTTATAAGGTGAAACTCCAGCCAAAAGTGACGAAATTCATTGTTGCATTTTGTCAGTCTACTTTTTAATGTATTTAGAGCAATATTCAAACACACACACACAAAAAAAAAAAAAATAATGAAAGCATCCCAATCTCACTGTTTAGAGATCTTTATCAACTAGTGGCTCACTGCTGTGGCATACATCATCAATAGGAACTGCGTTTATTCCACCAAATATGCCAGTCAACAAGTAATTGATTGTTCTGTACATTGCTCAGACTGTACAGCAGAGCATAACCCTACCCTAAGAAATGTTAAAACCTTAGCATAAGGCTGAGATCGTGAAGATCCATAAGTATGTCAATGGCCACCATAGGACCTTGTTTTACTGGACAGGCCAACTCTGCTAACTGGTTAATAAAAAAAAATCAAATTGCTTGATTTTATTAAAAATTGCATATGCACCAGATCACAAATTCCAATGATGGATGATTGTAATGCTTGTCATCAAATAAAGTAGAAGAAAATCTGTCATGAAAACTACCCTAAGAATTATTATGAAGACAGGCAATTATTAACAATAGTTCCATGCATTGAGGAAAATTTTTATATTCTTTGCATTACCATCTCCTATATAACAACTTAAATAATACTTAAAATATGAACACACAATACTATAGCACCAGGTGTATCACATTACCTTCATTTATGCTAAGAATCGCTATTGTCATGTATTTCACCATATCTCTAATCTCCTTTGTGGGTGATGGACAGACATTGGAAGTATGATATATATAAAAAGTTACAACTTGGGGAGACATACAAATTTCAAATGCTTTAAGGAAGCATTTATTACCAAACTGTAAAATCAATACTTTGCATGATATATTGGACAAGAACATTTGTTATTAATCCTTTTAAAAAGGTGAGTTATTAAATAACCTACAAAGCAAGATGCATATGTTTAAAGGTTTCAAAAAATAATCAATAACATGGTATAATCAAGTATTAACAGACTGAAACAAAAGTAGACATATAAGCTTGGTAATGATATTTAGAATGGAAGAGAAACACAGTTAGCTATGGAAAGAAAGATTAAAAAGGGAATATAAGAATCACTAGAAGCAACTGACAGAGTATGGGTTCTGGAGCCTGGACTAGAAGAAACAGAAGGCATAATTGCTACATACAGGAAGGCTCTTCAAAGCTTACTTTCAGAACCTTTACCAGCAATGGACTTAGATCTATGGGGGTGTTCATCACTCAAAGAGGGGTAGTACAAGAACAGAACACTAAAAAAAGTCTTCCCCTAAGCTTAGAAATAGCTGGGGATTAAGGATGCTCTACCCTCAGCCTACATGTAATTAAGTCAAAGTCTCCAGTTATGGACAAATATCTACAACAAGGCCATGCCCTAACTAAAATATAAAAGAGGTTAATGAGAGAGAGAAATAAGAAGTGAAGAAGAAAAATATTTTAGTTAGGGCATGGCCTCATTGTAGATACTTGTCCATAACTAGTTAGGATAAATAAGTCTTGCTAACATTACTTAGTTTAAAAGATCTTGTCAACTTCTGGGTAAAAAGACAATTTGAGAAGGGGAAGGATTGTATAAGCTCTAATTGTTCTATTCTGTGTATTCTAAATTCTATTTTAAAAGACTTTGGGAAAGGATAGGTAAACTAATACATAAGGTGGCAACCTCCAGTTATACTTTAGGCAGGTTTCCATGAATGATGTTTAGTAATGGGAAGGCCTCAAAACACAATTTGGTGAAATATCTCCAGTCCATGTCTCTATGGGAAGCTTCTGGAGCCACTCAATTCAACTCAAGAGGAGAGAAAGTATACTGTCCTCAAGTCCCTTCCTCAATGCCCAAGTCATAAGAAAGAAGAAAAAAGTTCCATTTGAGTTAAAAAAGAAAAAATCACCCAAAGCCATGCTCTGGCAGTGTTTTTGTCTACCACAACTCCAGCTACAGTCAAAAGGCAAAAAAGTTTGGAGGTAACTGCCTGATGCCTTCCCCCAGATATTGGACCTATGGTTCAAATCAGAGTTGGTCTATGAGAATCAAGTGTTCTGGTCCCTACATCTCTAGCTTTCCCTCCAAGGGCACATTTACTAAAACCTTAACAAAGAAAAGGTAATCCCAAACGAAAAGGCATGAAAACAAGAAAGGTGGTGAGATTTATAAAGCAAAAACAACTATTGGCACCACAAAGGCTACGGGTAAATCTAGCAGTTCAGTAAAGCTTCATCATTGTCAAAAAAAACAGAACAGTGTAATTAAAACTGTTAAAGATACTCAGACAACAATGAAAGGAAAATGATCCATGCAAAGGAAGCAGAACCAGAGCTATCTCACTGATCATGTTGCTGTGACATCAATCAAACAAATTCTAAGGAACATGAGAAACTCAATCCACCACCTCTGGGAGGCTGGTGATGTCGGAGCCATGGCAGTAACTGACTGGCCAAGGGGACCTCATGAATAAGCAACTAGCTTACACCAAAACACAAAAACCTGTTGAAAGATGTGGAGAGTTCCAACCAAAATAGTAAGGCTTTAGGGGGGTTTAACCTGCAATCCAAGAGATCTCTTGTTGTTCATGGGATTCCCACTCTGGGAAAGAAATGTAAGGACTGTTATAGATTAAGATATGAGTCATGTATCTGTTAAAAAATAAGATATAAAGAAGCTTTGAAAATATGTTACATCAGCTAAAGAGGAAAAACAAGTGTTTAACATAGAAATTATCTACTTCAGTAAACAGGTTACACTAAATGTTAAGGTCAAATAGAAAATAAACTAAATAAACAGGTTTTAAGTATGGTAAACTGCACATTTTAAACATGCAAGTTTCTGAAAAAAATCGTTATAGTCCAATTTACCTACAAAATAATGACCAAATAAACATTATCAAGCAATGTAAAAAAAAATCATATAAATAAAAACTGTTCATAAATAAGAAAACATTTGTAATGATTGTAGCATTCATAAATTTCAGTATTCTTAATTTTATTACAAAATATTCACTCATAAAGGGATAACTTGAAGTAGGTTTACTATAAATTCCCAAGATATTTTTTTCCTTGTTTTTAAAATCATAAGATTCTTTTGATATTAAAACTCAGTTCAGTGCCTTCAAAACAACTTTACTGTTTAATGGGTTTAAACCTTAAAGAAGTGAAACATCATTATAGATTATTTTAGTAAAGAAAATGTTCTTTGTTACTAAACAGTAACATCTATACAAATGAATACGAAATTGATGACTTAGGTTATATTTGTACTTTTACATCGCTTAAGATATCAGCCCAACACAATGAGCTCTCTGTACTAAATTTCAATAATCAACAAGTAATATAACATGCTTTACTATGTAAACCAATCACCATTTTATTTGAATTCAAAAATATTTTTTCCATCCATAAATAAAGCTAAAAATCAATTAGAACCAATAATCATCACTAGGTGCTGCAAAACTGTTTTGCAAAACAAAATTATCCCACAGATTTGACTAGAACAAGCAGTTAATCACTACAAGTTATTGAGTTACTGTTTCATGTGTTTAAAGGATGGTAACTTCTGCAGAATCTTTTACTGATATTTTGGCACTACTTCTCCAAAGGTCATGTTTTTAACATAACAGGAATGCCCAAAGAATCTACTAAAAACACCTGAGTGCAAACTTGCTAAATGTGTATGTAAAGCAACAGGCAACCACTTGTTATTTAGCTATTAAGAACACTGTACTCCATGAAATAACCTTTAGACAGGCATGCAGTTTTCAGGAAAAAGAATTTTAAAGGCAATATCCGTTATGAAGCATACTTGCTAAAGACAGTGAGATGCCAAGGGACAATTATAGCTTGGAGTCCAGTCAACAAACAAATTCACCTTACTGCTCATACAGCTGAACCCATCACCAGTTTATGCATCACCTGGGTACTTACAAAATACAGATAAAAAAAAATGATTTTCTTATAGAGCTGAAAACAGGGTTCTGCCCATAAAGGATTATCTGTAAACCACTCTCTCATCTTGTCTGTCACTCCCAAACCATATACCTTATAACCCAACCACAACAAGCATGAATCTTCTGATTCTGCTGAACTCTAACAATAATATCTAATAATCAAGATGACCTGGCCTATAACTTAAGCACAAATGCTTTCCAGGCAGCACTGACTCTGTAGTCAGCCTTTGTAAGGTCTTTATTGCCAAAATCCACTTTTATATGCAATGGGTCAGCCAGTAAACTTTAAAGACCTTTGGCACTTACAAACAAAAGAAAAAAAAATTAATGTTGCATTAGAATATGGTATCTATGAAAATTAAAAATTCATGGAAAAGTAGGAAGCAAAAGATAAGAAAGATATATGAGATGATAACTTGTGGAAGGAAAGGCATTCTGAAAATTTCTAACATACCTCTGCCCTAGTTATGAGGTATGAAAGTAACAATACAATCTTTTTTTTTTTTTTTTTTTTTTTTTTTTTTGCCGCTGTCTCTCGCGTTTACGAGGTAGCACAAGGAGACAGACGAAAGAAATGGCCCAACCCACCCCCATACACATGTATATACATACGTCCACACACACAAATATACATACCTACACAGCTTTCCATGGTTTACCCCAGACACTTCACATGCCCTGATTCAATCCACTGACAGCAGTCAACCCCGGTATACCACATCGATCCAATTCACTCTATTCCTTGCCCTCCTTTCACCCTCCTGCATGTTCAGGCCCCGATCACACAAAATCTTTTTCACTCCATCTTTCCACCTCCAATTTGGTCTCCCACTTTTCCTCGTTCCCTCCACCTCCGACACATATATCCTCTTGGTCAATATTTCCTCACTCATTCTCTCCATGTGCCCAAACCATTTCAAAACACCCTCTTCTGCTCTCTCAAACACGCTCTTTTTATTCTACACATCTCTCTTACCCTTACGTTACTCAATCAAACCACCTCACACCACACATTGTCCTCAAACATCTCATTTCCAGCACATCCATCCTCCTGCGCACAACTCTATCCATAGCCCACGCCTCGCAACCATACAACATTGTTGGAACCACTATTCCTTCAAACATACCCATTTTTGCTTTCTGAGATAATGTTCTCGACTTCCACACATTCTTCAAGGCTCCCAGAATTTTCGCCCCCGCCCCCACCCTATGATTCACTTCCGCTTCCATGGTTCCATCCGCTGCCAGATCCACTCCACAATACAATATAAATATATATATTTTTTCCTACATATTTGCCATTTCCTGCAAACAGATGACTGAACCTTAGAGGGAAAATTCCTCACTTGGCTCCTTTCTCTGTTCCATCCTTTGGAAAGTAATATAGGAGGAGAGAATTTCTAGCCCCTTGCTCCCACCCCTCATAGTCGTCTTCTACAACATGGAGGGAATGTATTCTTTCTTCATTATTCCCAGGGATA
The DNA here is from genome assembly GCF_036320965.1 of Panulirus ornatus. Lineage (NCBI taxonomy): Eukaryota > Metazoa > Arthropoda > Malacostraca > Decapoda > Palinuridae > Panulirus > Panulirus ornatus. The sequence goes on along the minus strand of NC_092259.1, from coordinate 9,166,258 downwards.
AAATTAAAATTATAATTATACGTAAAAAAAATTAGTATGTAAGGTAAAAGGCCTCATGAAATCTTTTCCTCTTTCAAAAATGCTTTTACTTCTTCCTTACAGAATGTGAATAGATGCAAGGGAAAACAAAGTATGATGGTACAAGAGAAAACAATGCAAGATAAAAACCCAATGAGGAAGTAAGCATGTGGATGGTGTGCTGTGCTATGTGGTTGATTCCACTGAGATATGCTGCATCCTATGATTCTATATTCTGGATGGTCCAAGCTTCCAGAAATCTAAATGGAATATGACAGGTGAACAAATATGTGTTTAAAACTAATTACTTTTACTCACATCTTTTCATTACTGTTACTAACATGAAAGTTTCCCCTTTAATATAACAAACTATTCAGTTATTCAGAGATTACTCTCCTTTTCTAAATAATTTTTCAACAATGACATATGAATTATAACAAAGTGTACAAACGAAGTAGAAATCAACCATCCAGCTTTTATAAAGTTTCAATAGTGATATAATTAAACTAAAATGAAAATTTGTACAAACCTAACATTAAGAATAAGCTTCACCCATTACTGGGTTAAATTCTACTACAGTACCTTAAATTGTGCACTAGAAAAAGCAACATAAAATCTTACAAAGTGTTTTTCAAAGAGCAATATATATTCTTATATTATTCACAATTCATCCTTTGCTAATCCATTAAAGCCAACCTCCAGCTCTAGCCCTTTACCCTCCAAAGTAGATTCCATCGCAGGAGGAGCATGATTTACAACATGAATTATGGGAGATTCTTCAGTGTCACTTATGTAGCCTTCTTCACCAGTATAATGTGTTGGATATACAAATAATGGAGAAACGGAGAAGGCATTTAAATTCCGGACAGGAAACCTTTCCATCCACTCTGTCTGTAAATTAAAGTGGGAAAAGACGTTAGACAGGAGAGACAATGAACATTTATAGCATGGCATTACATCATAGTATACAGTGAATGCTTCAGATGTACCATTCTCTACAATTTAGGATATCATATCCATGATCAACTAAAGTACATAAACGTCTCAGTCTTAAATGTGGGAAAATTAAATAGATCCTCAAGAGGCTTAATATTTTAATCAAACTTAACTTGGGTACTTGTCATTAAATATCTTGTCCAACAGCACCACCGTGGGCAATACATTGTTTTATATAGTAAGCTTAAGAGACTAAAGAGCTACAGTAAATAAAAGGTTATTAGTAGTTAGCAATTCACTTACACAGAGCAGCTATGTACCTAAATCCAACAGTAACTCATTTCAGGTCTCTTCTCTTTACCTATAGAAAATCAACCAATTAGGTAGGAAATTAAGCAATGTGTATCCTCACTGCACCCTGTCTACAATCGGGGAAGTCTCTTTTAGTGGTTAAAAATTATTTTTAATTGAATAAAAAATGACAAGGTAAGAGACAGGTGTGGTAGTAATAGGAATACATATGAGAGATCCAAAGAGGATGTGCTGAAATGGTTTTAACAAAAGGAAAAGATGAGTAAAGAGAGGGTGACTACAAAGGTATACATATTAGAAGTGGAGGAAGCAAGAAGGGGAAACCAATGAGGTGTTTGGATGGAGAAAGGTGCTTTGAGTGACTGGGGCCTAAACATCCAAAGGGTATGAGGTATGATCAGGACAGAGCAAATTGGAGCAATGTGGAACAGAGTGGGTGATATGCTGTCAATGGGCTGAACCAGGGAATATAAAGCAGGTATGAAAGGTCTGTAGGCTTGGCTGAGGAAAAGGGGGCTCCAATTTTGATGTATTATACATGACATATAGAGAGTGGATGCAAACAAATGATGTTTTTCATCTGTCCCTGGTGATACCTTGCTACACAGGAAATGGGACACAAAGCATGAGATAAAACTTTGATAAAAAGGTATTTCCAAAGCTAAGTTGTAGTCTGCAAATATATCAACACATTCTCTGTAAAAAGATTCTAAGACTCATACTTTGTTATGTAAGAGTAGACATAAGACAGTAAATGTATTTGGCTTTTTAATACAAACTGTCGATAGAAAGGGTACAAATGCCATGCCAATGAAACTTCTACCAAAAGCAATAAACACTATACTCTCTGTCAATGTATCAAAGTTTGTGTTAACTTGGGATCCAAAATCATGTTTTTTTATGTATATCCTCTTGAGGTTATAGCACAGGCCTTTTCCAAATAAAACAAGGTAAACAATGTCTATATGATGCTTTGAAGTGCCTTTAAAAAGCTATGAAAGGGTTGTGTGAACTATCAAAAGATAACATTTCAGAACAGATTTAACACATCCTAGAAATATCAGGCAGAGCAGATTCATAACATGATAAAAAAATGTGAGTGATGTTTGGCAAGTTTAAAAATGAACCAAGTTTCTTGACTAATGCGAAAGGAAGCTGGTGGACATAAAACTTATAACTACATTCATCAAAAAGACAGTTTATTAAAAATGATGTTACTATGAATCAACCACTTTCTTACAGCATTCTAACATGTATGTTTTCAGCATATCAGCATACATTTTCCTTTTAAGAAATAAGAAAGCCCAAAATTAATGTTTATCTGACTCGTTACAATTTACAAAAACACAACATATCTTTACCTCTGGGTGTTTATTGAACATAATTGGAATATATTCATCTACAGGCACCATCTGTCCAAGAGGCTGACCATCAAGTAGTTTTTTTGCACCCCGTAGGGTTATCACATAACAAAGTGTCCAGTAGGAGTAGCTCACATGTACTAGTGTGTCAGATTCTTCAACCTGTTTTAAAAGTAATGGCATATTACTAATATTTTTTTTAGTACAGTTACATCTTTCACATCAATGTCTATTTGGTAGAAATTAGAAAATAAATTCCAAGGTCCAACATCCTTCATCTGCATGGGCCTTCATCAACTGTGATCCCTTGACCCAAGCCAACGTAATGCATACTGCTTCATGTTGCTAACAACGTTCTACCCTTACCATGAAGCAAAATGTCTCATAAAGAACACTGAATCCCAGTTTAATTCTAGAGGTGAGTATAGATGGTCAAGTAATATCATGCCAATAGTAATGGGACACTTTCAAGTCTAGTTTTTAAGCTAATGTTCGTAACCTTAGTCATTTGCCTTAAGTAATTTGTAGCAATCACCTCAGCACAATGTGAGGTTTTAAGAATAAATATTGAATTACTTTAAATTTGTTGCATCCTAGTGAATTATGGTTAAAAAAAAAAATTAAATCTCTGTATCATAAATAAATAGTTAAGAATTGCAACAACTAATTGCAAAGCCATGCAGAGTTTTGTATAGGCATCAATAATAATCAGGTTCTTTCCTTATAAGGGTGTATCCTGAATGCCTGACAGCTAGTTTGTACAATATCACAAGGACTGTACAGGGAGTAAGTTAATGAAAAGGTTTTGAGCCAAGCCATTTTTCTCATAAGAACTCATGTCAAAGGATAGTTACATATTTTTTTTCCCTAACTTGGGAATATTTCTATAATTTGCTTTAATAAATGACTAAATAAGTTGATATAAATTACAGTAAATTAAAAATAAGTTGATATAAATTACATAATTGCTATTTTAGTACAAGGAACATGGACAGTTACTAGGTACATTTGTTAATATCATCATTATACACACCTAGAGTGTCACATTAAAATAAAGTAATAATGATATGTTTATAACATAAGAACATGGGTCTTGTACCAGGCCTCCTTAACATCTATGTATGGACTGACCAGTGTACAAGAAATGCTTATGCTGTAGCATCTGGTAACAATGCACTGGTATGCCACTAAAAGCATTAAGGGCTGTAAATTTTGCCTTGAGGAAGAGGCATAATATTTAAAAAACTTACCCAGGGCTCATCTGAACTTTTCAGCTTTTTTCGACCAAGATAAATAAGATCCCAGTCAACTAGTATATTTGCCTGGTGCAACATATGCTTCACCTTTTCCCTAAAGTAAGGTTCAAACCGAATATCATCTTCAAACAGTAAAACCTGAAATGAACAAATACAGAAAATAAGCAAAGATCATCCACAGCCTGCTTTTACTGCCAAATATAAAAACTACAGTTGTGAACAACTAAAGAAACTGAAACTAATATGTGGGACACTGAAATAAAATACATCATAATTTACACTTGGAAAAGCTTGAAAGGCATCGTTACAAATCTGTATATAACAAACTGGATAACTATGTACAATGCATACATAATATGTCAGACTGTGAAAGTCATGTAAGCTAACAGGCTCAGACCCAAAATATTGCAGCATGTTTACAAACTCAGCTATGGAGGCTGACAAGCCTCTAAAAACAGTGCGAATTACTTTATCTATGAGGTAGCTTTCAAGAAGTAAGACTGGACAAGATGATAGCAAGTTAGTAGTGGCCATCATAAAACATGTACAAAAAAATGGCTTCATAATATAAAATCAGAATCAAGTAAAATTATTTTTAAGTGCCACAAATTTTGGACACATCTGAATATGTCTGATCTCAAACTTTACAATACAGCAAGATTAACTTCTTATATATTACAAAATAATGATGGTGATCATCATAATCATGTCTTGCAAATTTTGTTCAGAAAGTCTAACTAATACATCCCCTCCCTGACATATGTCTGAGTTCTCTTCTGACTGACTGGTCAGATTTCGAAATGGAATTAAGTTGGATGCACGTCAGCATGGCATGAAAAATTCATATACCTGTACAGCATTCTTTCAACTTAATTTCTATCATGATTATCTTGTTTTCAATTAACAAGCTATCTTATATAATTCGATAGTTTCTTTTTACCTTTTATTCAAGATTCATTAGCTCATATTTCATAAGCAGTTATGATGTACCTTAATATTCAATGTTTTAGCAAAAGTATCACAGTCAAATACATAACTGAGAATTGTGCTAACTGCCAATGAATGTCAGAAACAGACTACATACAAAGAAGCCTTCATGGCACCATCCACCCTCCAAGCAAGCAGTCTCCCATGCAGTACCCATCAGCAGACCAGTTTAATGCTGGACACTACAAGTTGTGGGGAGGGTTGATTGAGTAAGAAATGAAAGAGTATGAGAGAGGTTTGGTAAGAAGAAAAGTAGTTGAAATAGAACTGAGGAGTATGAACTAAAATGGTTCAGACATATGGAGAGAATGAGTGAGGAAAGTTTGACAAAGAAGAGATATATATATATATATATATATTTTTTTTTTTTGCCGCTGTCTCCCGCGTTTGCGAGGTATATATATATATATATATATATATATATATATATATATATATATATTATCCCTGGGGATAGGGGATTAAGAATACTTCCCACGTATTCCCTGCGTGTCGTAGAAGGCGACTAAAAGGGGAGGGAGCGGGGGGCTGGAAATCCTCCCCTCTCGTTTTTTTTTTTTTTTCTTTTTTCAATTTTCCAAAAGAAGGAACAGAGAATTGGGCCAGGTGAGGGTATTCCCTCAAAGGCCCAGTCCTCTGTTCTTAACGCTACCTCGCTAATGCGGGTAATGGCGAATAGTTTGAAAAGAAAAAATATATATATATATATATATATAAATTTTTTTCTTTTTTTTTAAAATTTTCCAAAAGAAGGAACAGAGGGGGCCAGGTGAGGATATTCTAAAAAAGGCCCAGTCCTCTGTTCTTAACGCTACCTCGCTAACGCAGGAAATGGCGAATAGTTTAAAAGAAAAGAAAAAAAAATATATATATATATATATATATATATATATATATATATATATATATATATATATATATATATATATATATATATATATATGGATCATAGGGTGGGGGAGGGGGCGAAAATTCTGGGAGCCTTGAAGAATGTGTGGAAGTCGAGAACATTATCTTGGAAAGCAAAAATGGGTATGTTTGAAGGAATAGTGGTTCCAACAATGTTGTATGGTTGCGAGGCGTGGGCTATGGATAGAGTTGTGCGCAGGAGGATGGATGTGCTGGAAATGAGATGTTTGAGGACAATGTGTGGTGTGAGGTGGTTTGATCGAGTAAGTAACGTAAGGGTAAGAGAGATGTGTGGAAATAAAAAGAGCGTGGTTGAGAGAGCAGAAGAGGGTGTTTTGAAATGGTTTGGGCACATGGAGAGAATGAGTGAGGAAAGATTGACCAAGAGGATATATGTGTCGGAGGTGGAGGGAACGAGGAGAAGAGGGAGACCAAATTGGAGGTGGAAAGATGGAGTGAAAAAGATTTTGTGTGATCGGGGCCTGAACATGCAGGAGGGTGAAAGGAGGGCAAGGAATAGAGTGAATTGGAGCGATGTGGTATACCGGGGTTGACGTGCTGTCAGTGGATTGAATCAAGGCATGTGAAGCGTCTGGGGTAAACCATGGAAAGCTGTGTAGGTATGTATATTTGCGTGTGTGGACGTATGTATATACATGTGTATGGGGGTGGGTTGGGCCATTTCTTTCGTCTGTTTCCTTGCGCTACCTCGCAAACGCGGGAGACAGCGGCAAAAAAAAAAAAAAAATATATATATATATATATATGTCAGAAATGGCTGAGACATGGAGCAAGGGAGAGAATGATTTAGAGATCAAAGGATAGAGGAAAATAATTTTGAGTGCTCTGGGCCTGAAAATGCAGGAGGGTTTACGGTGTGCACAAGACAGGGTGAATTGGAGCAATGTGGTTTACAGAGGTGATATGCTGTCTCTGGGCTATACCAGGGAATTTGAGGCAGTCAGGGAAAATTGTGGAAAGGCCTATGGGACCTAGATGTACCTATTTGTACTATATGTGGAGTTTTACACTCATATGGCCCTATCTCTTGGACTTTCTTTACTATCATACAACCTCTTTGATTTTATGTATGCTGTCTGCATTAACCATGTCCACAATCAATGTTTCATTCATCCACCATTCTTATACTCTGAAAGTATTTTTTAGTATCCTTTCTTAAAGGGCTGAGGTTTCAGTGCATTACACATAACAGCTTGAGAGTTGATGTAGGCAAATGAGGACATTTCTTCATCTGTTCCTGGGACTACCCCACTAACAGGAAACAATAAAGAATGAAGAAAATATACTACTATCCTTCTCAGCTACTAAGTATAGGGAGGTGAGGTTTTCTTGGTTTCTGCAGATATTTTTATGTATCTTACCATTTAAATTGATCAACCCTATATTTTCACTGACATACATAACCCCCCTGACTGGATTTACCCTCTCGACTGCATCTTGACCAAATTTTCAAAGCTACCTTACCTAAACCCACACTTTATAGTATTATAAACTGGACAGATCGGGCGTTTGGTTTTAATCCTGTACATTTACTAGATTTACACACCATATTTTCCCCATAATGGTGCATGAAAAGAGTACATAGCTATCCCACCCTGCACTGCCACCCTCAGCCATGGCCTGTTTGAAAATTGAGCCCTGAATAACCTTCACTGCTACTGCCTTATTGAAAATTGCAGAATAAAATTTTATGGTCCCATCATGCTCTGCTACTCTTAATAAATTCTATAAACACAACAGTAGCATCACAAAAAAATTAACATTCAGATTTGATATCAATGCGTTGCTAATTTGGTGATTGTCCAAAAGACAGGAATAAAAGCAAGCGGTGAAGGTTTTCTGTTCATTTCTATTTACTTAGGGGTCTTATTGGGAGAGGGAGAGGTTGAATGAGACTGAAAAAATGTGTCTGCAGAGAAGCACCATGATAAAATATTGAACTGCTACTTGATGTTAATATTTCCTCTAGGACTGCTACTTTAGCAAGTAAATATGTTTCTTATAAACATACCTTTTTGTAGCCGTTGCTGACAATGTCTTTCCAGATGAAATAATGACTAAGGAAGCAACCAATCTCACCAAAGGTCATGTCTCTCTTTCCCCACGGGTCCTTGTAGTTGGTCATCTGCTTTACACCTAGCTGTTTTAAGTAACTTTCATTTAACTGTTTCCCATCCACTGCTTCAAATAATTTCACATCAAATCCCAGTTCATCAAAGCTTTGGTACATTCGTTCACGTCTTTCTGGTCGCCGTCCTAGACTAATAAGATAAACCTGATCAAAGTTTGCTTTATCTTTCTTGGGCAATGGAGGGACATATTTCATGAGCAGTGGAGACACTGGCAGTGGTGGATGTTCGACTAGAACTTCTAGTTTAATACTCAGGAGCTGTTTATAATCCAATTCTAGGCGCTGGTCATCATCCAACGGAGGTGGAATAAATCCATACACTTCAGAGTTGCACACATGCATATCAATGCCAACAGTTCTAGCAGAAATGGCAAAAGTGATTATGTCATCATTTGGTCCATCATAACCATTTACATTCCCTGGGTTGAAGGTGAGAGCATCTGAGGCAACCCTTCTCAAGTCAACAAGGACACAAGAATGAACCATTGGGACAATAAAGCATCCCCTTTGCTTTCGATCCAGTATAGGTAAGTAGTCCTCTGAACGCATATACCAGTAATCTTCTGTCATTCCACCCCAGAAATTGCTGTAAGTAGCAAGAGAATTTAATTTTGGTGCCACTATGGCTTTTTCTTCATTTACCAGTACATAAAGGATGTCACTTTTTGTTATAAAAACATCCATGTCTAGGAACCAGATATAGTCGGCCCACATCTGTCTGGCAAACGACAGAGCTTCCTCTTTCATCTCGATAATGTTATTAAACCTTTGGTCGCTCCACTCCGTCGCTTTAAAATCACCTGGATAATATTTGGGCGAGTTCTTGTCTAATTTGACATTACATGAATGATACTTGTGTTCGTTATGTTTTAACCACTCCTCTAATATGGCAATAGTTTGATCCGAATTATGATCAGACCGTATAAAGAGCGACAACCTTTTCTTTGGGTATTCCAAACGCTCGAAGAGTGTCAAGAAGTATGGCAGGGTATGCTCTTTGTTTCTCGCTAAAAGTACCACTGAAATCGTCGGCGCTTTGGTTTCATTTTGATGTGCTGCTCCCTGGGTCCTTATGTCACTTGTCAGGAGGAATACTACAAGTATGGCACGAAAAAGCGTTGGAAAATGAAACATTTTCGACGCGGGTGATTCGAGGATGCTCTCCCTCTTTTCTCAATGTAAACACCAGAGTGGGCGGAGGGCTCGTGGAGGCTGTCTGGCTGGGGACTCTGTCCCGGGAGGTGGGCTGCCTGCCTGGCACTAGTGGGAGGTAGGGGGGGAGCAGTCTGGCACGGGGGACGCGGCTGCATGTTGAATTATCAAGTCCCCAGAGCTGCCAACATCACGACCCCCCCTCACACCTGCACTCCTCACTTACAGTTTTTGAGCGGTGAATATTTCATTTTTCTTTCCAGTGGGTGGAGATATACAGTAACTTCACGAAAGACCAAATTGATACAATAAGTTGCTATGCAAATAGCGTGCCACACACGTGACAGTTCTCATAGCTGACATCTGTAGACTTTATCATTTTATGGCACCAATGTTCACAAGTGTCTGTGTACACGAGGAAATCGTTGAGTACAGACGCACTTGTAACATTTTGAAAACGTGTACAGAAGCTAGAAATAGATTAAAATTGTTGAAATTTACGAACTTTAACACTAGTGTCAAGACGATATATCAGTGAGGATGATTATGTATTGAAATTGTTTTAATCGTGACAGGAAACCGTCAGGATCTTCGTCCTTTACGAATATGGCTGAAGTTTGGTTACCAGCTGAGCAAAATGCTGACTCTTTATGCCACCAGCTTAGCAAAATGCCGAATCTTTATGCTAGAAACACGTATAGTTGGATAATGTGGCTACACAAGTTGTTTGTAGGTGTCTGTTAGATGCTGAGTGCCGTGCATATTAAGCATTTCTTTAAACAGTTTGGTACTACACTTTCTACAGGACATTATATATAATAGGTATTACCGTTTATGCTCATAGTACACGTGGAATAGGATATGCCTGTCACTGAAGGATAGAATCATTGACAATATTATTGCATGAGCAAGTTCCAGCAGTAGGTGGCGTTACGCAACAATATAAACTTGTTGCTGGGATAGTGCAATTTTAAACGACATTGCATTTATGATTTTCTGAGACCGTAATGCGTAGATTGAAGGCATGACCTTTTTTTTTTTGTGAAGTGAGTTTTAGAATAAGAACAACGCAGTGAAAAGGAATAACAGCTACCACCTCTCTCTCTAATCAAGTAGAAAATGATGACAAATGCAGGCTTCGACAGGCTGATGAGCTGTGTGAATTGGCTCCTGTAAATTACGCTATACTCCCAGCCTGCCAAAGAACTGTTTGAAGAAGCTTACCATTAATTAAGATCGTGATAATTTCTTTTATAATCTCTTTCGTAAATTATTCAGTATTTGCATGTAGTTTTGCGAGTTAGTGCCAGGAGACACCAAGAAAGGTCCATCCTTTCATCTACACACACACACACACACACACACACACACACACACATATATATATATATATATATATATATATATATATATATATATATATATATATATATATATATATATATTATCCCTGGGGATAGGGGATTAAGAATACTTCCCACGTATTCCTGCGTGTCGTAGAAGGCGACTAAAAGGGGAGGGAGCGGGGGGCTGGAAATCCTCCCCTCTCGTTTTTTTTTTTTTTTTTTTCCCAAAAGAAGGAACAGAGAATTGGGCCAGGTGAGGGTATTCCCTCAAAGGCCCAGTCCTCTGTTCTTAACGCTACCTCGCTAATGCGGGAAATGGCGAATAGTTTGAAAGAAAAAGAAAAGAAAGATATATATATATATATATATATATATATATATATATATATATATATATATATATATATATATATATATCCCTGGGATAGGGGAGAAAGAATACTTCCCACGTATTCCCTGCGTGTCGTAGAAGGCGACTAAAAGGGGGAGGGGGGGGGGGGGGGGGCTGGAAATCCTCCCCTCTCGTTTTTCTTTTTTTTATTTTCCAAAAGAAGGAACAGAGAACGGGGCCGGGTGAGGATGTTCCCTCAGAGGCCCAGTTCTCTGTTCTTGGCGCTACCTTGCTAGCGCGGGAAATGGCGTATAGTATGAAAGATATATATATATATATATATATATATATATATATATATATATATATATATATATATATATATATATATATATATAAACGCACATATACATATCACATATGCACAACACATACTCAGACATGTGTACATATTCATGCTTGCATCATGGGGTGAAGGAGTGTTAGTCATCCAAGGCAGATTTAGAAGAGAAACAGGAACCAAAGAGAGTTGCTTTGTCTGCGGGAGTGACAGCTATAGTACCGTCGGAACGGTAAAGCGAAGGAAAGGTGTATGTGTGTGTGTGTGTGTGTGTGTGTAAAGTTGCTAACATTAACCATGGCCATGACTCTCATTAATGGGTGATCATTTTCAGGTATACTGTTACAGGCACAAGTTTGTCGTGTGTGCTTGCGATGCCATTTTTATCGCAGGTCTGTCCGTGTGGTGCAGTGAACTCTTAGGTGGATCTGTGTGTTGTGTAAAACGTGATTAACTGCATCTTCCCAGATAATTTGAGTGAGTAACTTCGAATTCCCGCTTTTAGTTTGGAAAATGTTATATAATTTTTTGACCAGGTGTGTGTAGGTTTTAGGCGTCAGACCTCTGTGGCCCTTAGAATACACTTCCTGAGTGAGAATTCTGATCTGGAAGTGCATGAAGTTGACACGCTGGTTAGAAATTAAATATCTCCTTGGGAGGAGTCCAGAATAAGAATTAAGACCAATTGGCTCATTGTAAGGGAAAGGAACTCGGCGGAGAGTGAGGTACACCAGCGATATCGTAACGTTATTACTGATGATTTTTCATATGTCCACTTCTACATATCTCCAAGACAGGTGAATGTGTGGGTGCAAGTGTGTGGTCGAACAAATGTTCCATTAGGTACAGGCTACCGAACCATACATGTTTTCTGTGCGGAATTATTTGGAACTCAAGGAGGTCGTCCCGATCCCTTGGGAGCTAGGGTCCTGCCTTTCCTAGCCCATCTACGTCTCAACTCCACGTACAGCACCCACCTACAACCTTACATCACATACAGCACCCACCTACAACCTTATATCATATACAGCACCCTACTACAACCTTATATCAACAGAAATTTCCCATTAAGATGTAAAGCATGTCAAACAAACTTAACAATAACCAACCTTATTCAGTGCAAGAACTCTTAAGAAATAAAGAAAAGTTTAGTGAATTATTTTAAGAAAAAGAAAATAGACTTCACCATATACAATCTCCTTGGTGATGACACGAATACAATCAACAAATTATCTTTCTCAAGGCTGTGGAAATAATCAAGATGATATGAGGTGGTTCGTCGAGTCGACTCTGTGGCGGGGCAAACTTCACTGCATGGCTGCTTCTGCTTTGTGCTCACTATGTGGTGGGCGGATCTATTTGCTCATTGTTCTGCTGGCCTGGAGGAGAGTTGGTTCGGCTTGGAGCTGGTTCTGTTATGGTGTCGAGCTGACCAATTGTCTATGTTAATATTTCATAGCTATGTATGTACTGCATGCCAGGGTAAAGACCTATCTCTAATCTGTCATAACTTTACGCTGTCCTTGTGGCGATTGCACCAGTAGATGTTGTGTCGACTGGGTGGTGTTTGCTGCCACGTTGACACAATACCTGCTTACCAATTTTTATTACGATATGTATATTTTATATCTTTCATTGTCATTCATATACTTATTACTTTTTTCCCCTTTATGTTAGTGCTTATAGGATCATTATGTAGGGACTTTGCAGTCAGAAATAAAAAAGGGTGCAGGCCAAATGACCTTCCTCATAGGTCGCTGGCCGTTGAACCCATCAACAACAATATTGGCAAAATACATGAAAGGTGAACATATGATAATGCTTTACCGAGGACAGCACTTTGATTATATACAAATACTTATTTCCAGTTTTCAGGTGTGGACGAAAATTACAACATCAAGCGTTTACAAAATGCACTTGTCAACAGAAATGGAGTGTTATGATGAAAGTATGTACAGTATATAATTTTTGTAGTAGAAATTATATGTGTTTGTGGGTTCAGTGAAGATAAATGATTCGTTGCATAATCACCCAGGTGCAGCTATAGCTCATTCTTTTCAATTGAGGAAGCTTTTGCATATTTTGCAGTCCTTTGACTAGTAAGGAACTTATACCTTACGAGAGATCAGTAATTGGAATTTCATTTGCCGCACTGAGTAGAGCTGGTCTCTTCAGCAGTGTGTCTCCATAGAGGTAAGTGCTGCATCGGATACTCATTGCTGCACTGTAAAAGAAACATGGGGGTAGCCTGGGATGGTAGAATGGTAAGTTTATAATTGGTTCTCTTGTTCGACTGCAAATTAGTTGTATCAGGAGGACAGGTTTGTAGAATGTGCTGATGTTGAATTATAGCTATAATCCGTAAACAAAATTGTTAAACAGGAGCATTAATTTATGTCATGTATATAGAGCAGGGACCCCTTAAAGTATCTCAGTAAAAGAAAAGGGACCTGTGTCTCAAGAAGAAAACGCTGGAAGGACTTTCGAAGGAATACAGTATTAATTATGGTGTAGACGTAAAAATATCATACTTGATTTGTGCACCAGTTTTGGTCCTGCATGAAAGTGGAGGTATTAATTGACTTGAAAAAATGCTGTAGACTGTAAAAATGACGTACTTGATTTATGTAAGGTCTCGTATGGATTAACACGCACCAGCTTTGGTCCTGCATGACAGTGAAGGTATTCATTGACTTAAAAAAATGCTGACTGAAACCTTAAGAATAGTATATGGTTGCCTCGAAAGCCAGTAAAGTGCTCAACAAGCAGAAAGAGCTAAGTGGGTATACAAAACATCGAGGGCAGAATACTTGCAATCAGTCCTATGATACGACAGAAACTTCTGTCTGGTGATTAAGTTAATGTTTTCTGTACAGGGTGTAATTAGAAGGGAACTAACAGATCTCTTTTAAGCAAATAGATTTGTGGAAATAGGCAGAAGGATAAACATTCCATCACATGAAATATGTAAAGTAGAACATGCGTCCTTTCTTCGTCTGTTCCTGGCGTTCCCACGCCAAAGCAGGAAACGACGATCGAGAATGAAAATAAGAACATGTGTATGGAGAAGGAGACAAGATCAGTGGAGTGCAAGAAGTCGTCATTGCTTGATCAAAGCTAAACTGTATAGTTGTTGGCGTTTTGACATATCTGTAGATGTTAATCATATTATTCCTTAAATGTTAGCGTAAGTCTGTTTAATCGACTCCGAAAAATGATCTAGTTAAACTGATGATCATCTTTTCAACAAGCAATTTGATGATATAATCAGAAATGGTAATGTTTAAAGAAAACACATGGTAACTCCCTTTACCACGTCCACACTATTGAGCCAGTGGTCAGTGTTAAGGTAGCTTCAAAAGGCAAAGTACACGAGACCTACTTGTCGCCGGGTTTGCTAGTGACAGCATTTTTTAGATGATTTTGTTAAATGCAGACTGAACCTGTTACTGCGCTTAGGAAATGACGAGAGGTCCTGTGAGTTTTGTCTTGGAACAATTTGCTGTGAGTGATTTTGGGTGTTACTGTATTATTTCAAAGTGGTATACAGTTATGCATTCTTTTATTTCATGATGTTAAACATTTATGCATTAGGCCATTAATTCCTAATTATACTAATGATATATGGTTTTGTATGTTGGTTAGCCATACTGCCGTCTTTTGAGTATAAATTTATAATCGTAATTTATCATATATATATATATATATATATATATATATATATATATATATATATATATATATATATATATATATATATATTCGCCCTCATGGTTTAGGGGTTGAGTCTTATCTAAGTGTTTAATAATGTTATGTCAGTTGTTTCAGGATTCGAGTAGTGCAGAAAACTGTTGTTTCTATATTCATAAAATTTTTCCTATGTAGCTGTAAGTTGGCGATAGAAATTCAAATTATCAATCAGACAAATCTTGACGTTCAGGTATTAAAATCTGGATAGCCTTGCTTTTTTTTTTATAGAGAAGTTCCGCATATCCAGGGAAATTCTGAATTCGTATTAAAATGCTCCTGACCATTGTTATAGTGTCATTGGCTGTCTTCAAATCCTGTACGGAGTGTGTTCTGCCAGACGATATTCCAAGTTTAACCCTATTAGTGATTATTTTGGGATTGAGTAACTGTTGTTTGCAAATGATCATACATTATTCATATCAAGATTATGAAGCGCAATGCGTAGTCTGGTGACGTGTGGCTGGTGTCAACTTCCGTTGTGCGCGCACACACACACACACACACACATGTACAAATTTGTTTGATAGTTGAATGGTCAAGTGCTGTCGCCCCACGGGATGTCACAGTCATTGAAGCAAGGAAGGAGAGGACAGAGGTCCGCTAAGGTAAGGATAACCTAAGATTTTTTTCTTTTTTTTTTTTTGTCAAGGATGTTGGATGAGAGTCTCTTCTCTACTCAGAAGATACCCACAAGTAACTGTAAGGTAAATCGTTTTAGTTCAGTTGATAGTATTCAGTCCTGGGGGAAAAAAATAAGGAAGTTTTGAACCGGACTTCATTGATGATTGTTATGAATACATATAAAAGCAGTCATTGCCAAAGGCACAGACACAAAACTTGTCAGGTTGAAAACGTTTGGATCCGCATTGCGAGATATTCCTAGTATGTTTCAGAAAGCTTACGCCACCGTCAGGTTTTGAAATACGCCCCTTTTTATTCTTTTTTTTTTCTGTCGCTTCGACATACCTCTTTCTAAAAGAAATTTCCAGACACATGAAAAATATTTAAAAACAGATCTCCCCAACAAGATAGTTTGTCACATTCCTGAACGTTCAAAGTCATCTGTTAACAGCTGAACGCCATCATAGGATTAGTTTTACTAGTCACTGTTGTGACCTTCCACTTCTGTTTTTACCTCAGCTGTGAACTTTCAGCCGAAATTCAATAAACCAGATATTATTATCATCATTACTGTTATTTATGTGTTTGCATCTTACCAGAACAGACAAACCCACATGATATCACGCTTCATTCCCAGCCCAACACTGGCTGACTTCTGCCTCTGCCAGTATTGGACTCATGTACACTGACACTCGACCTTTGCCAGCGATTGCACCCTGAGAACTTACACCTGACTTTTGCCAGTAATGGCATACCAAATACACACACACACGCACACGACCTGGGCCAGTAATGACACCTTCAAGACGGGGTCGTCGTTGACATGTGTCTATGTTAGGCTAAGTCTTGGCGGATCTTTACATTACGTACACACACTTATCAAATTCCAACAACGTTCATTACGAGTCATTAGAAATACTAAACTCAAGTAAGTCTTCATGTTGGGTAAGTGTGGTTTGTTTAATGCACACATGGCATCTCGTCTAGCAGGAAACCTTATTACGATATGAACCGGATCTATACCCATTTAACGCAGATGATATAACTTTTGATAGTCAGAAGTATATATCAACTAATTTTCAGTAATGTTCACTGGGTTTAGCTAGGGTTTTCTTGAAAATTACTCTGCAACTCTCATTTTTCTTCAGCGTAGATCGAATGTGTGCCAATTCAACCTACCGCGTACCACATGCGTGTAGGCCCGAACGAATGTTGTTCATGGGGGCTCACATACCAGGAACTGCCACGGTCACTCACCTTTCACACAAGTGAACGCATATGAGGGCAAACACCCCTTTTGTAACGTGGAATGTTTTATCGCATGATAGTATAAAAGTTTTTCGTTTTTAGAAGTGTCGGGGCTCTTTGTATATATATATATATATATATATATATATATATATATATATATATATATATATATATATATATATATATATATATAATTTAAAAATTGGAATGCAGACAACACGACACCAGAAAAAAAATTCTAACAAAATATACCTTAACATACTCTACAGATGCTGGTGAAGGCTTTCACCTGAAGACGAGGTTAGACGATGCAATGACGGTCTAGAAAAATACTTCAAAGTAAGATTGATAGAGTCATTCCTGCAGCAGGAACCAATTAAACATTCAATTTCACCCGTATCAGTGAAATAATAATAATAAAAAACTCCGTAAGTGGCTGAGAAGAAAACGGTGCATATGCTCGGCTTGTATCATGAATTTTCATTCATCCAATGTTAAAATAAAAAGCTCCTGCTGCCCTACATGATTCAAGTTGGGCGTCACGATGTGGCTGAACCAGTTTACGAGTGGGAGGCGAGATAAGCGTACACAGGCACGGACCGCACCACTTGTTACTAACACCGCCGAACAACGCTTCGTACACATGCATGCATTTTTCTTTTCCTTCATATATATATATATATATATATATATATATATATATATATATATATATGTGTGTGTGTGTGTGTGTGTGTGGTGTGAGGTGGTTTGATCGAGTAAGTAATGTAAGGGTAAGAGAGATGTGTGGAAGTAAAAAGAGCGTGGTTGAGAGAGCAGAAGAGGGTGTTTTGAAGTGGTTTGGGCACATTGAGAGAATGAGTGAGGAAAGATTGACCAAGAGAATATATGTGTCGGAGGTGGAGGGAACGAGGAGAAGTGGGAGACCAAATTGGAGGTGGAAAGATGGAGTGAAAAAGATTTTGTGTGATCGGGGCCTGAACATGCAGGAGGGTGAAAGGAGGGCAAGGAATAGAGTGAATTGGAGCGATGTGGTATACAGGGGTTGACGTGCTGTCAGTGGATTGAATCAAGGCATGTGAAGCGTCTGGGGTAAACCATGGAAAGCTGTGTAGGTATGTATATTTGCGTGTGTGGATGTGTGTATGTACATGTGTATGGGGGGGGGGCCATTTCTTTCGTCTGTTTCCTTGCGCTACCTCGCAAACGCGGGAGACAGCGACAAAGTATAAAAAAAAAAAAAAAAAAATATATGTATATATATATATATATATATATATATATATATATGCCTCTGGCACTGACTGCTTATATATATATATATATATATATATATATATATATATATATATATATATATATATATATATATATTCATAATACTCATTGAAATCCTATTCAAAGTTTCCTATCTTCATTTTTTTTTCCAAAGGACTGAATATTATCAACTGCACCAAACCGATTTACCTTAGTTACTTGTGTGTACCTTCTGAGGAGGAAGTAAAGTGTTTTAGATATCTGGGAGTGGATCTGGCAGTGGATGGAACCATTGAAGTGGGGGAGGGGGCGAAAATCCTGGGAGCCTTGAAGAATGTGTGGAAGTCGAGAACATTATCTCGGAAAGCAAAAATTGGTATGTTTGAAGGAATAGTGGTTCCAACAATGTTGTATGGTTGCGAGGCGTGGGCTATGGATAGAGTTGTGCGCAGGAGGGTGGATGTGCTGGAAATGAGATGTTTGAGGACAATGTGTGGTGTGAGGTGGTTTGATCGAGTAAGTAATGTAAGGGTAAGAGAGATGTGTGGAAATAAAAAGAGCGTGGTTGAGAGAGCAGAAGAGGGTGTTTTGAAATGGTTTGGGCACATGGAGAGAATGAGTGAGGAAAGATTGACCAAGAGGATATATGTGTCGGAGGTGGAGGGAACGAGGAGAAGTGGGAGACCAAATTGGAGGTGGAAAGATGGAATGAAAAAGATTTTGAGTGATCGGGGCCTGAACATGCAGGAGGGTGAAAGGCGGGCAAGGAATAGAGTGAATTGGATCGATGTGGTATACCGGGGTTGACGTGCTGTCAGTGGATTGAATCAGGGCATGTGAAGCGTCTGGGGTAAACCATGGAAAGTTGTGTGGGGCCTGGATGTGGAAAGGGAGCTGTGGTTTCGGGCATTATTGCATGACAGCTAGAGACTGAGTGTGAACAAATGGGGCCTTTGTTGTCTTTTCCTAGCGCTACCTCGCACACATGAGGGGGGAGGGGGATGGTATTCCATGTGTGACGAGGTGGCGATGGGAATGAATAAAGGCAGACAGTGTGAATTGTGTGCATGGGTATATATGTATGTGTCTGTGTGTGTATATATATATGTGTACATTGAGATGTATAGGTATGTATATTTGCGTGTGTGGACGTGTATGTATATATACATGTGTATGGGGGTGGGTTGGGCCATTTCTTTCATCTGTTTCCTTGCGCTACCTCGCAAACGCGGGAGACAGCGACAAAAAAAAAATATATATATATATATATATATATATATATATATATATATATATATATGGCTAATATATTTCGATATCGATAAGTGCAAAGTTTTACATGCTGGTAACAAGAAATAAGGCAAGCTACAATATGAATTCTCTTTAATGTAATAGGTAAACGAAGACAAAGACTTGGGCGTAATAATCTCTGGTGACGTAAAACCAAGTAATCAGTGCATATAAACAGTGAAAGGAACGAACTAGATTTTTTGGGATTCATATTTACAACCTTCGAATTTAACGATTCATTGTTTCGTCCCCATCTTGAATATTGTGTTCAGTTTTGGCCACCTTACCTAAAGAAACAAACGTAGACGTCATGGAGAATGTGCAACGTCGAGCTTAAAGGATTATTTCCAGGCTGAGAAACAAATCCAACGAGGGCAGATTCAACGACTTGAATCTATGCATAAAGCTTAGAAAAGAAAAGGCTAATGGGTGATTTAATACCATTATTCAGTATTATCAAATATATCCAGGCCACCGGAAGTTTCAGGTCGTCTGCATTTGTTTCCAAATATTGAGGTTTGAAAACATATCCCCAAAACGCAAAGAGCTGTCGATCGCGGAGAAAAAGTGTGGTTATTGCTTTACACAAGTCAGGATTGAAGGGACTCAATATTGCTCGACAAACAGGACATCCTCTTCCAACAGTTTGTGGAATTGAAAGACGTTTAAATGAACGTGGAACCGTGGAAAATGATGGGCAATTAGGGAAGCCTGCTTTGTTTACCCCCCCCCCCCCCCGTATTTCTCGTAAACTTTGCTGTATTGTAGAATCAAAGCTAACATTTTCAGTGAGTTTTAGAACTGAGATTGTCTCAAAGAATACTGTTCAAAGGAAATTGCACGTGGAAAATTTCATCAATGTGTGGAAAAAAAGTAAGCGGATCCGTAGTGAAAAAAAAAAAAGTCTGGCTCGATGGAGTAAAGTGTACAAACAGAGATCTGTTGATCAGCTTTGGAAGAGAGTATTTCATAATGATGAATGCAATGTTGAAATAGGCGTGGAGAATCGTGTGCTTATTGGGAGACGACGTGGTGAAGAGTGAACTCCTCGGGGTCGTGGGGTACGACCGAGTTTGATGATCTGGGGCTGCATAACATGGGAGGGTGTAGGTACTTTGTTGTGGAAAAGAATGTCAGTGTTGTAAAGTACATTGAAATTGTTAAAAACTTCAGCACGTTATAACTCGGCATTTTCCGAACGATGATTACATGTACCAAGTTGGCAATGCCCCTGTACATAGGGCCCGTGTTGACAGGGAATACTTGGAAGAAAATCAGTTACATGACATTGACTGGCCAGTCCAGAGTCCTGACCTCAATATTACTGAGAATGTATGGCACTAAACATAGCGTCAACTTCAAAAACAGTCTGAAAACATTATCAGTCGTGTGTTACTTTAGGATACTGTTCGTCACATTTGGACTGAAATGTCACTTAAGATTTATTCAGAACCTCTACTAATCTATTCCATACCGTTTGAAACAAGTCATTAGAGCTGAGGGAAACATCACAAAGTACTAGGTAAGTAAAATCTTCATTATACAAGTTGTAACACTGATTTGAAAACCATGGTGCATTTGCAAACAATCAGACTATAGTCTGACAAACAGTGCTGGCGGCCATCTAGAAATGATCTCCACTCTTGCTATGGCACAATTATTTTCATAACCTACGGTATCTACCGCCTATTTGTTTACGATCGGACGCGTATTGTTCATCGTATTACATGGAGCATATTTTTTTTTTTTCTCTCTCTGTTGAATTAATTAAGAGCTCTTACCACTAAGTACCTTATCATGTGGGAGGCGGGGATAAACAGATCGCCATTGGCGAATGAACTATTTACTCTGAGATAAGTGAGCTGACACAATGTCAGCCCTAAATAATTCCCTGGGGCTGAGTGACAGGCTGGTCGACGGAATTTTGTTTTAACTTTCGACCTTATTCCCCCTCCGGCTCTCCGTGGCTTGCACAGCGCCCTTATTATATTAATTGAACCAGCTTTCGTAGTTTTAATTTTACAAAGTCTCACGGCATGTTGGTGGCTCATGTAACAGAAACTCGTGTAATTTTACTTGTATGTAATCTGTCTTATTTTGAACATTATGTACGAACTGTAGCTAATGCTGGTGCTTCGTTGACGAAGCAGAATGAGTTCTGATATCCATTGATCGTGGATTTGATATCTACTGAAGGCTTAAGGTGTATCTATTTCTTATTTTTTCGCGTGCTTGCTTTTCACGTCTTAGTTAGGCATTGTCAGGAACAGACGACTGAACCTGTGAGAGGAAAGGTTATTGCTACGCTAATTCTCTTCCGTATTATGTATTTGGTTGTAGGTCAGGGTTGGTGCTAACATTGTAACCGGAGTCTACATTATGTAGGTCACCACCAACGACCTTCCGTTACACTCAAGTATTTTCATTGTTTATTCTTTTGCTTATAACTGCCCCGAAACCGATTTATGTAAGTGTTCTGGTGTTGCCACAGGATCTCTTTCTAAAGGTTTCTGAAATCTAAACTGCGCTACTTACTGTAGCAGGGAAATGTGCACTCCTTTGGCGTGAGAAGTTCTTTGACAATACTGTACTCCCAGTGATATTGCCCGTTAACACCCACGCTAGGGCTATGACCAGATGATAGAAATATATACTGGAACCTTGTTCACATTTGATACGTATCAGTTCAGTTAGTTGGTCATTTACTAATGGCTAGAGAGATATTCGTGCTGTCACCTGGCTGATTGATACTTCAAGCAGACAGATGGACTGTTCGGTTAAAGCGGGCCACTTTCCGGATAGGTTTTGTTGCCGCGTACGCGATCGCTTAGATTTTTATCTAGCGGGCACCTGGTTATCCATTGGTTATAGGCTGTTCATATGTATTGTCTTTGAGCATTGTCATTGATTAATCTTAGGGCAGTCAGTACGTAACTGAGTGTCCATCAGGAAGCCCAATTCTCGGCTACTGTGGTTCAGCAGCAAAGCCTATCTTAGCATAAGCCGTCAACCGACTATTTTTTTTCTTTTGCTTAAAAGATTAATCATCCAGGCAAGTAGTAAGTGTATTGTAAGTGGACACCTCATTCCAAACTTCAGATACGCTTGAACAGCTTTATCTTGCAGTCAGTGTTTGTCATTGTTGGATGAATAATGAGTTGTTTTATGAACTGGTATAGAGTAGTGAGACTCCAGTCAGAGTTGATAGTAAATACTTTGCTTTTGGACATGTAGTTCGAGCAGTAATCCCCGTTGCGGTGTCCCTCGGCCATGGGTACACGTGTATATTTGTGCAACACACTACCGATGCTAAAGTTTTTTGCTCGTCGTACACGTACTCTAGCGATACATCTATTTCAGACATTGATCTCATTTTTCATGGAAACGCTCACGAAGCATATGAATTGCCTGCTCCACGCACTGGTGTTTTGTTGATATGACCGCAAACAATATTTGAGGTTCTATCCGGTGATTCAGACACCCCGATGTCTGTTATACAAGGACGAAATATTTCACAAATCATGATGACAAGCTGTATCAGTACACAGAAATACTGAATACATTAGAGAATGGAAGAATAGCGAAAAGTTCAGAAACTGATATCTTGAGGGTGACAATGAAGTAAATGAAACGCTTTATGTTGGTAAATGGGATTCACTGGCCATGCCAAACCACATAGCCTGAGTCACACTGCTGTTCACGAGAGAGAGAGAGAGAGAGAGAGAGAGAGAGAGAGAGAGAGAGAGAGAGAGGATAACAAATATGTTTGTTACGAGAGCGTCATCCATAGGGCCGTAGGTAACACATCAGCCATATAATCAAGTTAACTGAACTAAGGACTTTATTTTTATCGCTGAAGTGCGTTTTTTGAATAGTTATGATTACATACGGTATTTATGAAGTATGGGAAGAAAGTTATACCCTCGTATGGAAAATTGAGTTAAGAATTCAACCGTGTGAGGTATATCTAGTCGAGTCGTGTGTAAGATAGAGAATCTGTATTTGTGGACTGAATGCCAGCAGCTCACGAGTCTGAAACAAAGGAAAGATAGCAACCTGGACAGCTGCTGTCGTGCTGGTTCACTTTGTGCCGTCACCAACCCGCTCACTATACATACTACATCCCTGATCGCTGCCTGCTTGCAGTCTAGTACCTGTGATCATCAACGCAGACAGACAAGGGACTGGGGTAGTGGGGGGGATGTAATAAATGAACAGCAAGCAGTGGATGGTGCTGGCCGCACTCCCACGCCAGCAGCTGTGGTTACATCTGTAGCTCCTTTCACTTCCCCCCCCAACAACCGACAACACCTGTTGTCGGTTACACAGCAGCACATGGCACATAATAAGGGAAAGTAGATATTGTGTCCCGTGAATAGCATGTTTGGAGTTCTAATTTTCGGTACTGTATTTAGCTGAACAGATATATCTTTTAACCTTAAAGATACATTTAAGTGTCGTCGTATGTGTCCTATAGAGACATTGTTTAGTGTTACCAATCCTGAGTTCGTGTTGAAATACATCGGCACCCACTTATTTCTTGCTTGGCAACACCTTTGGTACATTGTCATGTGTTTGATTCGGCTGATTTGCGTTTGTAGCCACACCGCCTCATCTCTAAGCCCAGAACCTTATTTGTTTTCGTGTGACATTTCGGTTTTCAATACCACATTTCCAGTCAAGATCTCTTGAATGATCTCTCTCCAACCTGTTGACGTTATTTGTATTTGATTTAAACTTATACAGTCACAGAGGACAACATCCTCATCTACAACCCCCATACTTCTCTTTCCTCTCCCCTATCACAAGCCAAATCTTTCCTATTAACACAAGGTGTCAGTTCGTGAACAACGCTGAGGACGTGATTCGTCTCTTCACAGCCTAAAATGAATTGTAAAGTATTCTGCACTCCCTAGCTACTATTGACACAAGCTGTGCTTATTGAACCACATCGTGTCTGAAGCCGTGAAAAGGGATCATACGCTTCTAAACGCGTTTGTGCTACAGTGGCTGTCAGCACCCCAGTCACAAGCCTCGTCCATACTCTAAGCGTAGCTCCTCCACCATCGCACATACCAAGAGCCACATGTACACTGCTTGAGTGATGCTGCAAGTTATATATTGTACAGAAGCAAGACGAAGGAGTAACTCACCGACCACAAAGACTCGGTACACCCAGAGGTGGGTGTCATAAGGACAGATTTCTCATTCATCTTTTTTCTTTTTTGTGTGGGTTGAGGGGGTTTGGGAGAGTTGGAAGGATGTTGAATTCTGGAATAGTGTTTGATTTTTCGGCATTAGACATAGTATTAAAACACAAAATGTTAGTACATTACATACAATAACGTCGTTATCAAACTAATGGTTCGAAAGGATAACGTACAATCACTGCTGTTATGTAATGTGTAGGTGGTACCGGACGGCGCCTGCTTGAGATTACGGGTGATTGTAGCATTGGAGTGCAGTCTCGTCGAAGAATTTTTCACTCAAAAGGAGTCAATGTTTTCCCAGCCACATATCGTAGCGCAGCACTGAAGCAGCAGGGACCCTTGAAGAAGGGAGTCATGGGGTTGTAGAATCATAAAATGATAATAGTGAAAATGATAATTATAATGAAAATGATATAGATGTCAGTGTGTTTGATCTGTGAATACAACGAAAGTTTTACGTTGGTGTGGGGCACCCATCTTGTAACCGCTTTTCTGTCTTAGTTTCTTGAACTTCCTGTTGTTGCTTCCATTTACTGCTTCTTCACTCCACTTGCTCAGCTGTCCATTATTCTTTTGCTGTAGTAGTAGTTTCTAACGTCCTCTCTAACTTTTGCTTAGTTTCTGGTTGTGTACACTATCAGAAATTCATTGAAGAACTTAAAAGTTGAGCTCCTGACACTCCCCATCCTTCTCTGTAACGTCTGTGGCTGCCTTTACTTTAAGTACATCTGATTTATGTTGTCCGCCGTTGGCCTTGTACAAAATCTCTGTGTACCCTGAAGTCGGGTGACCAGAACAGCTGTATAGATGCGTAGTGCGAGTTGGGGTTTGATCAGTTAGAAATAATTTTCCGAACATTTCATTGTCCTCTTTTAGTTCGTCAGTAATGACATTCCCGTACAGTTTACTCTCAAGCAATACCTATGACGACAGGGTGTCTGATAACAATTCCTACTGTGGCAGCCTCCAAGTCCCTCTCATAGGAAGTTTCCCGTCATTGCCTACGTTTTAAGAAACGAGAGCATTGACTTGTTTCATTTTATTGTGCCATACATTTTCATTCTGCATTTGGTTAAGTTTCACGACAGGTTTGTTTACTGGCATGTAAGGAAGTGTTGCCGTGCGTTCTTCCTGAGTGTTATTGTATCAAGGTTCTTGTTATATCCTCTCATTATGGTACCCCCGTACATTGAAGTTGGGCCTGTGTTAACATTATCTTGAACCCTCAGGATCGTTCCAGTGCTTCGCTGTTTAACTCCTTACTTTGCTATGCTTAGTTATTTTCGTCGAACAAGGTGACAAAGCGTGTTCATAACGTGGATCGAATTTAGTTTGTTAGCATCATATCGAAAATATCTTGATCAATGTCGTTAGAGGTAGTTTTAACATTACCTAGGACATAATTTGGCTCATGATGTTTTTCTGACGAGATTTTTGTGATGGTGAGATGGGCAATGTATCGATTCGTGTTGTGTGTTTCACCGGATGGTTCTTGTCCCCTGCTGCATCCTGTGTCATGACAGTCCACGTTAGGTTTAGACAGAAACGTTGAACTACGATTTATTGCACTGAGTCAGCCATTCGGCTGAAAATACACGGTTATTACAGCTATTGCAGAAGTGGAAGTCATGATGATTCGTTATCATACGAGCACTTAGGTTGAGCTGGATGTTTCCACTCTAAAGATAAGCATAAAGGTGAGGTACATCTAGATAGACAGGGTGGGCCCTAACTGAAATATGGAGAGGTTAGTGGAAAGGAATGAGAAGAGACAAAGGATATTATTTACGGATTTTGGAAGAAGTGTAAAGCAAGTACTTCAAAAAGTGCCAGCCGCCAGTGAGTGGTCAAGATGATGGACAAGTTTAGCGAAATGAGGGCCTCTTGGTAGGTGGTTGTAGAAGGGCCCAGGATGAGTATACATGCCTCTTTCTGCACTCTTTCTTCCTAGTTCTTCTGTGTAGTTATTAGGTAGGAGGACCAGGTTTGGGGGAGGCGGAGGAAGGTAGAATGAAGGTGGTGTAAACATTCCTGAGCTCAGTTGGTGGGACGCTTAGCGGGTGTATGTGTGTGTGTTTTGTGTATGTATGTGTTTTATTACTATTTGGGTGTTACGGGGAGAGAGTTTTACATTCGTGTTGTGTATGTGTGTGTACAAATTTAGTACACAGGTGATGTGTATGTTGATTTCGCATTAAGGTTAGGAACTGTAAAAAAAAAAAAAGTGAGGGAAGCTGTATGCGTATTCCTAAACCCCACGCAGCAGCAGTCGGACATAATTGGGCGGTGGAGGCGGATAAAAACATCATGTACCGACCTTGCACTTGGGACCATGCACGGGATTGGGGGTGGTGTGTGGTTGAGGGTAGTGGGGTTAGTGATGAGCCATCCCCATACATGGGTTCGTGTGACGGCCTTAACCACAAGGGTGCCGCCCCCCTACATGCGTAGCTCACCATCACGTACCTGGCATCTCTTGGTCACACACGTTATCAGTCCGTTATCACCAGTTTGTTACGGGTGATAAGATTATAGCGTGGCATAGCTGGTTTTGATAAGGCTTGGGCCAAATTCCAGTCCTTTGCTTAAGTGCCGGATGGCATGCAGACGTACGGAAATTTTTGATGTCAGACATTTCAACAGATGACATTATTGATAGTCTCTACCATGAATTTGCATGAGAATTAATTCCAAGTTTAATTTCCACGTTTTAGAGAGGTTTAAGGAGGTATTTTTTTTTTCTGTCTCCATTGAAGTACAGTCCGGGAACATGCTTTGTCGGGCGTGAAAGCGATATCCATCCCGTTGGCAAATTTACATTTTGCCACCTTTCAGCAATATGAATATCTAGGGTTACTGCTGAAAACCTCTAAGGCTGATTGGGATGTCTGAATATATATATATATATATATATATATATATATATATATATATATATATATATATATATATTATCCCTGGGGATAGGGGATTAAGAAAACTTCCCACGTGTTCCCTGCGTGTCGTAGAAGGCGACTAAAAGGGAAGGGAGCGGGGGGCTGGAAATCCTCCCCTCTCTTTTTTTTTCTTTTTTAATTTTCCAAAAGAAGGAACAGAGGGGGCCAGGTGAGGATATTCCAAAAAAGGCCCAGTCCTCTGTTCTTAACGCTACCTCGCTAACGCGGGAAATGGCGAATAGTTTAAAAGAAAGAAAAGAATATGGGGTTGTTAGGGAGGTGAATGCAAGAGTTTTGGAAAGAGGGGCAAGTATGAAGTCTGTTGGGATGAGAGAGCTTGGGAAGTGAGTCAGTTGTTGTTCGCTGATGATACAGCACTGGTGGCTGATTCATGTGAGAAACTGCAGAAGCTGGTGACTGAGTTTGGTAAAGGGTGTGAAAGAAGAAAGTTAAGAGTGAATGTGAATAAGAGCAAGGTTATTAGGTACAGTAGGGTTGAGGGTCAAGTCAATTGGGAGGTAAGTTTGAATGGAGAAAAACTGGAGGAAGTAAAGTGTTTTAGATATCTGGGAGTGGATCTGGCAGCGGATGGAACCATGGAAGCGGAAGTGGATCATAGGGTGGGGGAGGGGGCGAAAATTCTGGGAGCCTTGAAGAATGTGTGGAAGTCGAGAACATTATCTCGGAAAGCAAAAATGGGTATGTATGAAGGAATAGTGGTTCCAACAATGTTGTATGGTTGCGAGGCGTGGGCTATGGATAGAGTTGTGCGCAGGAGGATGGATGTGCTGGAAATGAGATGTTTGAGGACAATGTGTGGTGTGAGGTGGTTTGATCGAGTAAGTAACGTAAGGGTAAGAGAGATGTGTGGAAAAAAAAGAGCGTGGTTGAGAGAGCAGAAGAGGGTGTTTTGAAATGGTTTGGGCACATGGAGAGAATGAGTGAGGAAAGATTGACCAAGAGGATATATGTGTCGGAGGTGGAGGGAACGAGGAGAAGAGGGAGACCAAATTGGAGGTGGAAAGATGGAGTGAAAAAGATTTTGTGTGATCGGGGCCTGAACATGCAGGAGGGTGAAAGGAGGGTAAGGAATAGAGTGAATTGGATCGATGTGGTATACCGGGGTTGACGTGCTGTCAGTGGATTGAATCAAGGCATGTGAAGCGTCTGTGGTAAACCATGGAAAGCTGTGTAGGTATGTATATTTGCGTGTGTGGACGTATGTATATACATGTGTATGGGGGTGGGTTGGGCCATTTCTTTCTTCTGTTTCTTGCCTTGCCAAACTGCGCCACCCCGCCCCACAGGAAGCAGCATCGCTACCCCCTGCCTCAGGAATGCATGAGTAAGCGGTATTAATTGAAAATCCTGTGTTGAAACAAATGTTATCTCTCGATTCAAGAGTGAGGCGATGGTTTGCTTGGCGTACCATGGCAACGATGTTGGGTTGTCGCGAGGTTAATGCCGGTGGGAAGGGAAGCGCCGCGCGTGCGTCGCTTATCCTAAATCCTGTTTTGTCATTCTGGCCGACTGGAGCAGCGCAGATCACTTTCACTGGCCGCTTCGTCCTCTGGTCGTAGGTGAGCATTATATCATTTTACAGGCATGTACGATGAAGTTGGTTGTTACGATTTCTCTCTAAATGGCAGTTCAGCAGTTATGAACCTTGGCATTAAATCCAGCGCGATACTTTAATTTTCATATTTACGGCACAGAAAGTAGAGAGCATAAGAGAGTATGTGATATGGTTAATAATGTTTAGGATTTCATCTTGTTTGACGTGACTAATACGTTCAGTGATACTGTAAAAAGGGTGTAAAGTTGTATTCCATAAAATCAAAATGACTATTCGAATACTATGTACTCGAATACCCTTCGTCTCACGTTGGTGAGCAACTGAGTCTACACTGGTCATTTCCCATCAGGCTCACACAGCCAGCAGATGGCACTTTACCGAACCTAACTGTACACTGCACAGGTATAAGAATACGAACAAAGTGCATATGAACGCGCACCTTCATAGAACATACAAACCTCCAACAGCCAGGATAGAACCCGGGACCCCTGTGCATTATTTTGACTATGTCTTCGTGATGACTGTAGAAGATGGCGATCATTTATATGGCAGGTTTTCTTCGAAGAACTATCTAGAAATCCATGAAATCATGAGTCCTTCATTTCCACCTCACTCTCTTCTACAGCCAGAGAGGATCATGTCCTCGCATATCGATGGCTCGGTCATATTTCTCGAGCTGTATGATCGATGACTACGTCATACGTCTGGACAGTGCGAATGATGTACGAATGGAGCGGCACTATAGACCCCCCCGAGTAATACTAGTGCATCTGGAGCGTTGTGATTGACGTCACACGTCTGGGGTGGTAACACTGACGCGATAGTAGGATCGACGCCTGTTAAACGCTTAGTTTGGTACGATCGCTGTCTCACTCATACGTCTCAGTCATGCGTTTGAAGCGGTACGATAGACACTTCAGTCAGTCAGGCGTCTAAAGCGGTGCAATCAACACGTCAGTTGTAACTCATAAGCTGGCATATCCGTATGTCTGGAGCGGTACGTTCGATGTTTATGTAGTTGGATTGGTACGACGCTGGTGCTGTGATTAGCAAGACATTATCTTACCGCTCACGGCTAAGTAAGGGTTCTGATGTGAATCACGATTTGTATAATGTTCAGACAGTCGCAGCCAAAGTAACTAAGGAGATAGAGCTGAAGATGCCTGGAGATATAGCTCTGAATATCATTCTAGATTGTTGACTCGGGGGGGGGGGGGGGCGAGATAGCAGAGTTCAAGGAATTAGGAAATGTTTGTTGGTTTCAGTCTGTTCAAACGATTTGATTCCTTGCGATAAGGGTATACAATATGCTGTATAAAGTGAACTATTTGTAAGGTACGGTTGCTGTAAGATCTTAATGTAATTTATAAGATTTTTGTGTGATGTATATTTTACCGTATTACAATAAGTACATAATCTTTAGGTTATTATTTTTATTGATTATAGATATGGTTCACAAAGTCCTGTTGTTTGTTTTCATCATATCGTTAGTTAGTCACTTTCTGTCAGTCTGTATTTTCCATTTTTATGTTTCGTATCCCCTTGGAGGTGGTATTTCGTAATATATAACATCAGTATACTATAATGCCGAATGACACATGTTACACGGAAAATTGTGAGCTGCATGGTTCAGTCGTTCCCCGTAAACAACATCAATGTAAAGATATTTCTCATACATTGTCTAAGTTGGTAGATAACAGTTATGAAAAAAGTATTGCAGTGTCGCAGGCCTGTGTCAAACTGAATATTGAGCCATGGAATGATGTAACAAAGTTTATCGAAGCAAAGTCCAAAGAGTCTGCTTACAGATAGCTAATTTTCATTGCCTGTCTAGGTGCCATGTATCACGAATTAGTGGATCAGATGTAAGGAAATAAAGCTAGGATTCATAGAGACTATTTTTAGCAATATACTTAGCAATGGCTGCCACGCCCAAGAATCGTCATTGTGAGTCTTTAACTGTCGCCATGGGCTGACGCACGAAAAGTAATGTAAATCACAATAGCACGGAGACTCGTGTTGTATGTGTCCATTTGATTACTCTTTTTGGGTTAAAAAGAGTTTTACATTGATGTTGCCCCGTCTCTAAAGCCTATACACATGTATCATGTCTTTAATCTTATGATTACACACACACACACACACAAACACACACACACACACACACTCTACAGAGACCCGTGTGTGTTTGTTTATCGTGAGCATAAATATATATATATATATATATATATATATATATATATATATATATATATATATATATATATTCTTTTTTTTGAAGCATTTACATGTAACAGCGTGAAAATATCACATGATTGTACCTGTATAAAAACACTCATTTGGTCAACATGATTAACTGAATTTTTTTTCAGACCTCAACACAGAAATTGTTAGTAGTGCTTCAAAGCACAAGATGAATCTATAAGTTGTGCCAGTCGTGCTTGGAAAAGGAAGTATTTTCAGTAAGAGATTATAGGGGAATCATCGGTTGAAACGCAGTCAACGAGCCAGAAGACTGGAAAGCCGATGTAGTCATCGACATGGCATCCAAACACAGGCGGCCTAGTGTTTGACGTGATCCATTTTGTCTGTGTGACGGTGACGCTTCGCCAACAGTAACATGGAATTAGATGAATTGTAAAGATTCGAACGTCTGCAGGGAAGACGCCAACCGGACAAAATGACGAGGGATGACCTAGACGAGAATTCCGTTGACAGCGAACAGTTCTTGGTTTCTATCCACCACGAACGGCCGAATGGATGTATCATAATAGACGCTGACCAAACCCAAGAGAATGGAGGTGAGTCCCTCGAACGCAAGCCTGACAGGTATACATACATGTATTTAATGTATCTAATGTTATAAATACCGACACATCTCCTTGTCAGTGTTCATGGTGACTGGGTACATCGTTGTCTTGCACTAAGTTTCCAGACTCGGGAGACATTCATTATAAACGTTCCGTCTTCACTCATTTCGGTCTGCCCATTTAGTCTTTGTATTCAGAGGACATTTTTAGGGAAGCTTGACATTTTAACCATCTGTAGTTAATCGGACATATATTACATTTGCATGATGTCAGTTTATTATAGGGCCTATTGCTGTAGTACTTTAAATTTTTAGAGCTCCCTTGTGACATTTTTAAAATTTTAATGTTTAATTCTTCTGTAGACTTTATCTCTTACAGAAAGAAAGCCAGTTTGCATAGTGGGATGGAGACCATTATAAAACTTCGTGTTCTAAGTTTTGTGATATTTGTCCCTTGCATCAGGTTTCAACTTGGAGACACAGTTTTCTCATTCTCTGATAGTAAAAGAATAGGGCGGTATTTCCACCGGAATTGTTAACTGTTATCATGGTGAACAGGTTTTTGCGTGGGGAGCGCGGAGCGACAGCGGCCCACGACTTACGGCAGCGTGGAGGATGTGGACACCGAGTCTTTGCTTAGCAAGAGCGACGTCGTCGCTCCCACCACCACGCTCATCCGATTTTGGATACTCTTCGTCTTCTCTGTGTTATGCTGGACACATGTGAGTTTTCATGCTTTTTTTTCATATATTTAATGACAGGTTTTCAACAGAAGGCCTTATCATCAACTTAACAAACGAGGAGACATAGATCTCAAGGCGAGGAGGATAGGAATATAAAGGAAGCTGTTAAATACAGTGAGGGAAACATGAAACGTTAAAGAACATTCAGTGTGCGCGAGGGAGCGTCGACTTTTTGCTTCCTCCAAACATCCCACTTCTAAGATTCAGGTCTTACGGCAAGTGAGGAGGTATGATTAATTTCACTTTTTTACCCTTATGTCAACAGAGAAGGTATGATTAGGGCAGTTTGGTTATGAAGAAAAATGATTAAATTAATCACTACGACGATTAGGAAATGATACGCTAACAAAGTCAGCTTACGTTTGAGAGCAGATTCGCACTTGCGCACCACGCATTATCCACAGGAGGTGCACATTATCCACAGGGTTTGCAGTGGGAGACGTGGGGTCCCATCAGCGAGAGTGTGCATGCAGCCATCCCGGGATGGGGGCCGTCCACAGTGGCCATGATGTCCAACTGGGGCACCATAATGTTCACGATCTTCATACTGCCCATGTGCTGGGTCACGATGCGGTGTGGCCTCCGAGCCGCAGTGATAATCGCAGCCTCCTTTATGTTCGTGGGCACCGCCCTCCGCTGTATCCCCACGACCACGACTATCTTCACTGTGTGAGTCCTTTCTCGTGTCTGCCCTCACTATTGAGGGAGCTGTAGAATGATTCTGTGACGACCATGAGGATAACGTGTTAAACATGTGTGCCATATGTGTGGTATCTTCGTGTATGTATCTGGCCTCTGCATGGATCATTTTTATTGACAGCATGTGCCACCTGTGTGCTATACTGATGGGTATATCCAGTACGATCCTGCTCGCGGCCCCATTGCTCATCGCGGCGAACTGGTTTCCGCTGAACGAGCGGACCACTGCTGTTGGTAAGTCTCATGGTCTCCTCTCGCCTCAAATTGACGTTTTTTTTTTTTTTCTCTCTCTCTCTCTCTCTCTTTAAGCATTTTCTTTATGCTAATAGGATCGGTGAAGGCTCGTAGTATTTCGGAGAAAACAGCCAGGATTATGTTCCCTTTTGAAATTACAGATACACGTACAAAATGACCGTGTATATTGGCTAGGCTACATGGGCTACTTGCTGCATACGCTATATTATGAAAAACCTGGTTTTCTTCAAAGAAGGTTCAATGCATCTGAAAAGTTAATAATCTTGTTTAGAGATTGGACACAAAACTCTCAATTGATATATGAGAAATATAGTATACGTAAAAAAAGAATGTGAATCATCGTAAAACTTAAGTATTGTGCTGTGAAGTGTAAGCAGTGTCCATGTGCCAGATCAGTTGACGACACGTATTATTTTAAAAAGTGAAAAACAGTTTATTTACTTTGTGAGTGATAACTCATTCATACGAACTTCAGTGAGTGATTATCACTCGGCTTTTCATCCAATGATTCACATCCCTTATTTCACTTCTTGCCTGAGACTGATTGTGTTTAGGATTTCATCACTGAAGTAGAGAATGTTACCATGTCTCATGATTCACATGCCAATGTTTTTTAGTCACATCGCGGGACTTGCATGAGGTTATCACATCTGCAGCATTAAACTACGATATCTAGATATGAAGGACAGGGAATTTATTGCTATTTTTTTTTTTTCCCTCCCCGCCGTTGAACCGTCAGCCGTGATGATGGGTGCTAGCGAGTTGGGTGGCGTGGGCAGCTACCTGGAGCCACTGCTGGTGCATTTACCCTCCCAGCAGACCACAACCTCAGACATAAGGGAAGAAGTCATGACCCTCATGTACATAGGTACGGTACACAGGATTCGGTAATACCTCAGAATTTCAGGAACGATATTGACTTCCACTGTAGTCTGATAAGAGATTTGTATGTGTGAAATAGATCTTGTATGGCTGATGCATTTGATTGTAATGGAGAATACACAGTGCTTTGAAATTAAGCCTACTGTATGCTCCTGTGATATAGATATTGAAATCGTTTAGAGCCATTAACAAAGACCTATGGGAGGGTGGTAAGATAAAAGGGTAATCAGTTAAACGGTTTAATCAGTTAAACGGTTTTCAGTGTCGAAATTAAGGTCAGGCTCGGGTGTATCTCACAGCTTGCCTCACCTGATGTTTCCATACCTAAAGTGAATTGATATAGATAACATGATTTATAGAGTCAATATGTAAGTGAGCGTTGTGGACGTGCAAACTATTAACTTCTTTTAAGGTTTGTTGTAGTCTTGTATGCTTATCTTGTTTGACCTGTTACATTTTGCTCTGTGCTTAGGTTGGTACAGATAAACTTAAAGAAATCCAGCTGGAAGAACTTTATATAAGATACCAGGCACAGATAAACTTAAAAAATCCAGTTTTAAGGACTTTTTATAAGCCTCATACTCCATAGACTAAGTAAAATCTAACTCAAAATTTATCCTAGCATTTGATTAGATCCCGGATTCCTTAGAATAAATTTATACTCAATTTTATTTTGTAACTAGAAGACTGATTTTTTTTTTTTCATCCATGCTGAAATAACGTTCACATGCATTTGTCCAGACCTGGGGATGACAAGTGTTCTTCTGCTGACGGTGTTGCTGTACTTCCCTTCCAAACCACCCCACCCGCCGTCCCTCACCTCCTCCAGTGAACGGCTCAGCTTCATCCCAGGCTTGAAGTCCCTTGCCAAGTAAGAAGTGTGTCAACACTCGACTCGTCAGTCACGTTAATAATGCAGTTTGTTTCCCAAAGTTCAAGTTGTTGTTCAGATGTTTTCATTGAACTTGTATCATTATGGAGTAGACGTAGGGTGATATATGATTATTATTATTATCAAAAGCTAACAAGACAATTTTTAAAACGATTATTTGCAGAAATAAAATCAGCCGTACACGTGATACCTTATTTCGTATAAACATTTATAATGAGTGAAAGTTTGGGAGATAAAAGATGTAAACAGATTCTGAACCCGTGCCTTATGTTCAGTTGCAGATTTAATCTCATCATAGTTTACTTGATTATAGATTCAGAGCTTAGATAGATTCTAGAATCTATATAGAGATTCTATATATAGAATCAAACAAACTGACAGTTTGTTTGACGTTTCCTTGTCAGTAGTGTTTTCTTACTCTGAGAACCATGAAGGTCAGATATATATATATATATATATATATATATATATATATATATATATATATATATATATATATAGAGAGAGAGAGAGAGAGAGAGAGAGAGAGAGAGAGAGAGAGAGAGAGGCTTGTGTTATGTGCAAGTTGTGCTGGAAATAGTAAAGTTACTAGTACAGTTATTAACCACATTGATACGACGACAGCAGTTATTTATTTACTTACAAGAAGTGTAAAGTTTTAATTGGTTTATTTATATTAACCATGCTTAAAGAGACTTGCACGTTTATCTCGGCAGAAATAAACGATTTTTGGTCCTGTTGGTGGCGTATGGCATAGCTATTGGGCCTCCCATAGCGTGGATCACCATCATCAACTACTCTCTCCTCCCACTGGGCCTCCATCAGGTACGTACACACATTACCAGTGAGATTCCCAACTCCCTCGGCACACTGGATTCCAACCCAATTCTAGCTAAGGAGTTTAAGCCTTCGTTTCATCGGTTAACTAGGATTAGACCCAGGCATTCTATTGTCATCGCAGCCGTTCGTCCACCCCTAGGGGTTGGTCGATGAAATGGGTACCTGCTCAGAGTAGGTTATATATATATATATATATATATATATATATATATATATATATATATATATATATATATATATATATATATATATATGGTACAGAGAGAGTTAATCTTCAGTTGGCGTTGTAAGAAGGGTCATACGACATGTATTTAGAATTGCTACTTTGATTAGGCTGTTTATTTGTGATACAAATCTTTGAAACTGAAATAACCCAGGACAAGATATCTTCCACTGGAAATACGTACCTTCATGTATATATGTGTGATATTATCAGTTTTCTTTTGCTGTATGAACTATGTATAACAGGAGAATGATGAGTGCTTGTCCCTTTTTTGACCTCTTCTCCTCTTCTTTGGCTCTAGAACGAGTCTATGTGGATCGGCATCAGCGCTGTGATCGCGTCCAGTCTCTCGCCCGTGATATCTGGCCGCATCAACGACAATATGCAGGGCCACATTAAGACCCTTGTAACCATCCTGATGTTGGCTACCGCTGGCTGCTTCTACTGGTTCCTTCTCCTGACCTATGAGATTCTGCCCCTCGTAAAATGTAAATCACTTGCTGCTTCGTTTTCTTATGTCCTTTTTTTTTCTGTTATATGCAACATATATTTAAACAGATTTTAGGATTTTAATTGACAAATTGTGACGAACTTTCTCACTCATTGTCTGTAACATCTGAAATATGTATGTGTGAGGTAACGTCACTTGGCATCATGTGTGTTCATGTTGTACTCATTATTCTCATTTCTTTAGAATCATCATTTTGGACCCCTCATTAGTAGGTTCAGTATGAGAGGAGTAATTTCCTCTTAATTCAGTGAGAAGGAAAACTGAAGGGAATAATTCTTAGGAATTTCTCCAGGAAAGTAAAACTGTCGAAACTAGTTCGGAGGAATTGATTCCAAGCCTCTGCTTAGTTTTTTTTCTTACATTGTTACCCCCTTTTTTACCCATTTGTCATAAGGTAGTTAGCACAGGAGTGTCATGCAGTACATCATATCATCCTTCCTGTGCTTGATGCATTAAGTTGGCTGAAGCAGCATGTAGCTCCCCACATTTCACCCACTGACCATCACTGGCGTCCGCTGACGGAGACCCGCCAGAAATAAAAAGAAATATATCTAAGAATTTTGTACAGAGAAGTAACCAAACACATTCATGAAAACAGGTTTTCTACGAGCTGTTTCCCCACCTGATCATACAGTTGTTAAATCTTAGTGGCCAGACAGGTTGGGTCTGCTGTCTCATGAAACCATCTGGCATTGGATTTTAGTTTAGTTGCAGAAGTGACTTTTCTGGTGCTGCAGATTCACCAGACAACCCTGCAATACTGCATGCGCGTTTCCTACCCACTGGTACACATAGGTGGTACCTCTTTCGCTATATATAACCCACAGTACGATAACACAACTGTGTGGTAAACTTTTAAGAGGTCAAAATGTTAGGTCTTTGACGCCGGCAGGTGTGGAGACGGTCAACATGGGCCGAGTGTTGGGGAAGACCTAGCGCATGCATGTAGTCATAGGTAGGCAGGTTAACGTTCCCACAAAAGAAGACGAGAAATATGGTGAATTTGTCACGGGAAGACTGATGTTCAAGGGAACGGAAGTAGTTGACAGTTTGAATAGCGATGAGGGTAAATGACCATCCCATGTAGATTCCATTAGTGACGATGTTGACAAAAGACGTTCGTTTCATTCATTGAGTAAAATCCCCATAAGGTGAATTAGACTTGGTGTCACATTGTTCAAAACAGTTAGAGCAACGTCTTGATCTTTATTATACATTGAAAGACACACTTGAAATACCACCAATGAATAATATGAATTCATTAATGCAGACTCCTCGTAATTAGATTCAACACAGTAACTGACTATTACTTGTCTGACGTACGGTACAGGGCAGGTCTACGTGTCTGTGATCGGCGGGACGGCCTTCAACTTCGCCACTATACCGCTGTTATTCGAGGTTGCCATCGACCTGGCCTACCCCGTGCCGGAGATTCTCGTGTCCGGCGTCATCACGGCCGCAGACAACATCGCCAGCGTCTCCTTCCTGCTGGTGTTTTTTATTCCTGATGTCGGTAAGGGATAGTGAAGCAGTGTTTGTTATGGTGCCTTGCTTTATGGTCTGTTATGAGTGTATCTTCTCCATCAAAGGGTCTGCGTGTTTAGAGAGTCTGCTCGCTTCTCATGCGTGTCAATAACCCCTACATGGGACCTTCACTCAAGGGCTGTGCTTCATTCAGTAATACAGACAGGATAGATTCCCTTGAAGAGAGAAGTTCTCTAACGAGGCTGTTCTCGCTTTCGTCAGCTCATGATGACACAACCTCACCAAAGTTGACTTTTTGGTTTCAGAGGTGGTAGAGGATGTGTGCTTCAGATGTTTGCCTTAAAGAACGTGTGAAAAATATTGAGAGAAAAAGATGGATTTATATGTGACACTTATGGACCTAGAGAAAAATATGATAAGGTTGATGGAGACGCCTTGTGGGAGGTCTTAAGAATGTACGGTGTGAGAGGAGAGCTGTTTAAAGCAGTGAAATGTTTTTATCAAGGTTGTAAAGCATGTGTACGAAGAGGAAGAGAGGAGAGTGAATAGTTGGAAGTGGAAGGATAGTCTGCGGTAGGGGTGTGTGTTATCACCATGGTTTAATTTGTTTATGGATGGGATGGTGAGGGAGGTAATTGCGAGTCTTGGACAAAGGGGCGAGTAATGGAGTCTGTTTTGGATGAGAGGGTCTGGGTAGTGAATCAGTTGTTTTTCGATGATACCTCACTAGTGGCAGATTCGAGTGTGAAACTACAGAAGCTGGTGACTGAATTTGGAATAGGATGTGAGAGGAGGAAGTTTAGCAGGGTTGAGGGACAGGTTTGTTGGGGTGTGAGTTTGAAAGGAGAAAGCATGGAAGAAGTAGAGTGTTTTAGATACCAGGGAGTGAAGATGGCAGCAAATGCAACCATGGAAGCGGAACTGAGTTATAGTAGGGTGGGTGAGGGGGGCAAAGGTTCTGGGAGCGCTGAAGAATATGTGGACGGAGAGGACTTTATGTGAGAAGGAAAAAGTGGGGATGTTTGAAGGTATAGTACTCCCAACAGTATTATATGGATGCGAGGCATGGACTACAGAAAAGGTTGGGCGGTGAAGGGTGGATCTGTTGGAAATGAAATGTTTAAGGACAATATGTGGTGTGAGGTGGTTTGATCGAGTAAGTAATTAAAGTTTTGAGAGAGGTGAAGAGGATGTGCTGATTGGGTTTGGACATATGGAAAGAATGAGTGAGGAAAGGTTGACGAAGTGGGTATATGTATTAGATGTGGAGGTAACAAGGAGAAGCGGGAAACCAAATTGTAGATGGATGGACTGAAAAAGATTTTGAGCGATCGGCACCTGAACATGTAGGAGGGTGAAAGGCGTGCATAGGATAGAGTGATTTGGAACGAAGTGGTATACTGGGGTCGACGTGCTATCAGTGGATTGAGCCAGGGCATTTGGATGGAGAACTTTGGTTGCGGTGCATTACACATGGCAGTTGGAGAATGGATGTGAGCGGATGCGGCCTTTCTTCGTCTGTTCCTGGCGCTACTTCGCTGACCCGGGTAACGATTGTTGATCAATATATATGGATAGATAGATAGTTCCAGCCATATGTTTCTCATGTTCATGCTTGTAGTGGAGGTGTATAGTTTATTGCTATTGCAGGCTACAAGTGGATGTCGTACACGCTGGTGCTGTCTACCTCCCTCACACTCGTGCCGATCCTGTTCATACCCTTCGACTACACCAGGTCCAAGATCGACACTTTCAAGGGCTGATCCTCATCGACCCACGCTGCCAACCATCACCCAGCCGTCCTCCCGCTGGGTCCCACACGGAATCCTTCGAAAGTAGCCAGTGGGGTTCCTCAGGGCTCAGCACTGGGACCACTACAGGCTCTGATCGACGTACATGATTTTCCAGACGACCAGAATTGTTGTCTGAATAAATTTGCTGGTGAAAGTCATACAAACTATCAGGGACTGCAGATTGTAACGAGGGTAATTATGCAATATGCAGGGGTGGTCGAACAAATGGTTAGTGAAAATTTAATGATAGGAAATGCAAAATCATGAACATGGGATGTGATTTGTACAGGCCAGACGGGGGAGTACCATAAAGGGTTAAATGAATGTCATCAAGCCAAGCGTGTTACCAGAGCAGCACGTGAGAAAGACCACGAGAGACACATTCTATATTTTGCTCTGTATCGACATTACCTTCAAGCATGCGGACTGTGAGATTTATAGGAAGTTGTACGTGACATGAAAGCGCCCTAAACTGGAAACTCGCGCAATAGCCTGGTAACTTAATATGAGAAGCCGCATGGAACTGCTGGAATGGTTGCCATGGAATGGAACAGGAGTGATGTCAAAAAAGCAGTGAGACTCGGAAAGAGAAGAGACGCCCTCGCTCTGTCCACACTGGAAGAAAGATGATTAAGGGGAGAGTTAGGGCTTGATTCCCAGGCGAACGTTCATATAGAACAGTTCTTCTGTGCTAAGATATAAGAGTCCAGATCAAGAGGACACAACTGGAAGCAAGAAAGGAAAAGTGCATGGAAGTATGTTTTTTTTTTTCTTTTAGGAAAGAGAAGAATGGACTCCTGAATCATAATGAGCCAAAGAAAGTATATGCGGCTTCCATTGCAGAGTTAAAAAAGTGTAAAAGAAAAGAAATTGGAGATAGATGGTGCCCAACGTGTGAGAAGTTCTCACCCCAAATGGGTGCCGTAAAGACATTATTTTTTTTTTTTATCGTTTCTGAACTGTTCGCTGTAACAGTTACGGTGGAGAAACCCTCGTGATCTGTAACATTTAGGAATTAAGTAGTATCGTGTTTGTCTTTTTTTTCTTCTTTTTTGTCGATGGGTTGGAAAGGAGGCAATCTGTCGAATGCAGAATATACTAGTCAGCTGGCATTTAGCTTATATGAAAGTACTGATGGCATGTTACAAAACAACAATTTCACGTAGCCATTAGCTATTTCGTTGTTGCTAAGCTTCAGAACCATATATAGTATATACTTATAACTGTAGAGTCAGATTATATTAGTATTTAATTTAAGACATCCTGTAGCGCATCGTATGGTGCTTAAGGTAAGCCAAATTTTAATTACGTACTAATTGACAAAGCATATCTTCTGCGTAAGCTGTATTTACATGTTTATTAAATATATGTACACTGAGTAAACAAATATCTCATATTTTACACACTGACAGGAGTAACGCCAGCGTTTGTGTGTAA
This sequence comes from Panulirus ornatus, assembly GCF_036320965.1. Lineage (NCBI taxonomy): Eukaryota > Metazoa > Arthropoda > Malacostraca > Decapoda > Palinuridae > Panulirus > Panulirus ornatus. The sequence continues at coordinate 9,124,698 of NC_092259.1, read as the reverse complement.
CTGTAAGAAAATGGAAATAAATCTCGCAAAGTGCGTTATAACCCTGAGTGCTCGACCCTTAACTATAATGGCTTGGCCTTTGATTTCAGTCCTTAATGGTCGGGGTAAGAAGCCAGGCTTGGCATCATAGGACCTCAGCGTTATGCTCTGGGGTTTAAAGGCACGCTAAAATATTTCACGTATTACCATGATGACATGACCCGTCTCCTTACATGGAACCTACAAAGACAGTGTGTGTAGGGCGATCTCTGTGAGGTTAAATAGAACTTAAGTCACCGATCTCTCTGCTATAAGTGATGAAAAAAAATGCTTTTCCCCCTATAGTTACAAGATTAACAATGAGAACAAATGAGAATGGAAGCACATTGCTGTTTTAATGATAATTTTTCTTATGAGAATCGGGATGAAGTGGGGTATTTCGTCTCTCACTTGTCTTATTATGCAACCCCAGCCAGGGCCGCTAATACGGGGCTCAAGTGTACGGTCAGGGCTGCTGTCAATAATGGTTGACCGTTGCGGGAAAAGTTTACCATACTAATTATCCTCGCAGCTGGTAACTTTATTTGCAGAATAACGACGTTAAAAGCGGATTATATATATATATATATATATATATATATATATATATATATATATATATATATATATATATATATATTTATTATTATTATACTTTGTCGCTGTCTCCCGCGTTAGCGAAGTAACGCAAGGAAACTGACGAAAAATGGCCCAACCCACCCACATACACATGTATATACATACACGTCCACACACATATACATACCTATACATCTCGACGTATACATATATATACACACACAGACATATACATATATACACATGTACATAATTCATACTGTCTGCCCTTATTCATTCTCGTCGCCACCATGCCATACATGAAATGACAACCCCCTCCCCCCGCATGTGCGCGAGGTAGCGCTAGGAAAAGACAACAAAGGCCACATTCGTTCACACACAGTCTAGCTGTTATGTATAATGCACCGAAACCACAGCTCCTTTTCCACATCCAGGCCCCACGAAACTTTCCATGGTTTACCCCAGACGCTTCACATGCCCTGGTTCAATCCATTGACCACGTCGACCCCGGTATACCACATCGTTCCAATTCACTCTATTCCTTGCATGCCTTTTCCCCTCCTGCAATTCATGCTCCGATCACTCAAAATCTTTTTCACTCCATCTTTCCACCTCCAATTTGGTCTCCCACTTCTCGTTTCCTCCACCTCTGATACATGTATCCTCTATGTCAATCTTTTCTCACTCACTCTTTCCATGTGGCCAAACCATTTCAATACACACTCCTCTTCTCTCTCAACCACACTTTTTATTACCACACATCTCTCTTACCCTTTCATTACTTACTCGATCAAACCACCTCACACCACATATTGTCCTCAAACATCTCGTTTCCAAGAAATCCCCCCTCCTCCGCATAACCCTATAGCCCATACTTCACAACCATATAACATTGTTGGAACCACTATTCCTTCAAATATACCCATTTTTACTCTTCGAGATAACGTTCTCGCCTTCCACATATTCTTAAACGCTCCCTGAACCTTCGCCCTGTTCCCCACCCTGTAACTCTTCCGCTCCCATGGTTCCATTCGCTGCCAAATCCACTCCCAGATATCTAAGACACTTCACTCCCTCCAGTTTTTCTCCATTCAAACTTACCTCCCAAGACTTGTCCCTCAGCCTTACTGAACCTAATAACTTTGCTCTTATTCACATTTACTCTCAGCTTTCTCCTCTCACATGCTACCAGACTCAGTCACCAACTGCAGTTTCTCACCCGAATCAGCCACCAGCGCTGTATCATCAGCGAGCAACATTTGACTCACTACCCAAGCCCTCTCTCCAAAACTCTTGTATTCACCTTCCTAACAACCCCATTAATAAACAAATTAAATAACCTTGGAGACATCACGCACCCCTGCCGCAAACCGACATTCTCTGGGAACCAATCACTTTTCTCTCTTCCTACTCGGAAATATGCCTTACATCCTCGATAAAAACTTTTCACTGCTTCTAGCAACTTACCTCCCACACCATATACTCTTAGTACCTTCCGCAGAGCATCTCTATCACCTCTATCACATGCCTTCTCCAGATCCATAAATGCTACATACAAATCCGTCTGGTTTTCTAAGTATTTCTTACATACATTCTTGAAAGCAAACATTTGATCCACACATTCTCTACCACTTCCGAAACCACACTGCTCTTCCTCAATCTGATGCTCTGTACATGCCTTGATCCTCTCAATCAATACCCTCCCATACAATTTCCCAGCGATACTCAACAAACTTATATCCCTGTAATTTGAGCACTCACCTTTATCCCATTTGCATTTGTACAATGGCACTATGCAAGCATTCTGCCAGTCCTAAGGCACTTCACCATGAACAATACATGCATTGAATATCCTCACCAACCAGTCAACAACACAGTCACCCTCTTTTTTGAGGTGATAACAAGTAGTGGTGATGTGAGAAGGAGATGGAGTGAGTATTTTGAAGGTTTGTTGAATGTGTTTGATGATAGAGTGGCAGATATAGGGTGTTTTGGTCGAGGTGGTGTGCAAAGTGAGAGGGTTAGGGAAAATGATTTGGTAAACAGAGAAGAGGTAGTAAAAGCTTTGCGGAAGATGAAAGCCGGCAAGGCAGCAGGTTTGGATGGTATTGCAGTGGAATTTATTAAAAAAGGGGGTGACTGTATTGTTGACTGGTTGGTAAGGTTATTTAATGTATGTATGACTCACGGTGAGGTGCCTGAGGATTGGCGGAATGCGTGCATAGTGCCATTGTACAAAGGCAAAGGGGATAAGAGTGAGTGCTCAAATTACAGAGGTATAAGTTTGTTGAGTATTCCTGGTAAATTATATGGGAGGGTATTGATTGAGAGGGTGAAGGCATGTACAGAGCATCAGATTGGGGAAGAGCAGTGTGGTTTCAGAAGTGGTAGAGGATGTGTGGATCAGGTGTTTGCTTTGAAGAATGTATGTGAGAAATACTTAGAAAAGCAAATGGATTTGTATGTAGCATTTATGGATCTGGAGAAGGCATATGATAGAGTTGATAGAGATGCTCTGTGGAAGGTATTAAGAATATATGGTGTGGGAGGCAAGTTGTTAGAAGCAGTGAAAAGTTTTTATCAAGGATGTAAGGCATGTGTACGTGTAGGAAGAGAGGAAAGTGATTGGTTCTCAGTGAATGTAGGTTTGCGGCAGGGGTGTGTGATGTCTCCATGGTTGTTTAATTTGTTTATGGATGGGGTTGTTAGGGAGGTGAATGCAAGATTTTTGGAAAGAGGGGCCAGTATGAAGTCAGTTGGGGATGAGAGAACTTGGGAAGTGAGTCAGTTGTTGTTCGCTGATGATACAGCGCTGGTGGCTGATTCATGTGAGAAACTGCAGAAGCTGGTGACTGAGTTTGGTAAAGTGTGTGGAAGAAGAAAGTTAAGAGTAAATGTGAATAAGAGCAAGGTTATTAGGTACAGTAGGGTTGAGGGTCAAGTCAATTGGGAGGTGAGTTTGAATGGAGAAAAACTGGAGGAAGTGAAGTGGTTTAGATGTCTTGGAGTGGATCTGGCAGCGGATGGAACCATGGAAGCGGAAGTGGATCATATGGTGGGGGAGGGGGCGAAAATTCTGGGAGCCTTGAAGAATGTGTGGAAGTCGAGAACATTATCTCGGAAAGCAAAAATGGGTATGTTCGAAGGAATAGTGGTTCCAACAATGTTGTATGGTTGCGAGGCGTGGGCTATGGATAGAGTTGTGCGCAGGAGGATGGATGTGCTGGAAATGAGATGTTTGAGGACAATGTGTGGTGTGAGGTGGTTTGATCGAGTAAGTAACGTAAGGGTAAGAGAGATGTGTGGAAAAAAAAAGAGCGTGGTTGAGAGAGCAGAAGAGGGTGTTTTGAAATGGTTTGGGCACATGGAGAGAATGAGTGAGGAAAGATTGACCAAGAGGATATATGTGTCGGAGGTGGAGGGAACGAGGAGAAGAGGGAGACCAAATTGGAGGTGGAAAGATGGAGTGAAAAAGATTTTGTGTGATCGGGGCCTGAACATGCAGGAGGGTGAAAGGAGGGCAAGGAATAGAGTGAATTGGAGCGATGTGGTATACCGGGGTTGACGTGCTGTCAGTGGATTGAATCGGGGCATGTGAAGCGTCTGGGGTAAACCATGGAAAGCTGTGTAGGTATGTATATTTGCGTGTGTGGACGTATGTATATACATGTGTATGGGGGTGGGTTGGGCCATTTCTTTCGTCTGTTTCCTTGCGCTACCTCGCAAACGCGGGAGACAGCGACAAAAAAAAAAAAATATATATATATATATATATATATATATATATATATATATCAACTAATACATATTCCGGGCAGTGACGTTGGAATGGTCGATATATATTTTAAGTCCAATAGGAAAAAAAATAGAAAGCCTGTGACGTAATACATCAGAGCGAAGGTATTAATCTAAAAGGGAGCGTAGGTAATGAAGAGAGCTGTGCTTTTTAAAACATTCATTCACATAATTCAAACAGTTACAAGTACATGATATAGCCTATCTTTGATATGGTTTGGTGAGAGCCATACTCTATACAGCCTCCAACTTTTAACATCCCACGAAAATTAATTTACCTGTTTCAGCGTTTCATACGCAGATATTTTAAACCATGCAACAATGGAATATATATATATATATATATATATATATATATATATATATATATATATATATATATATATAATAGGATTGGGAAATATGAATAATGAATGATTATGGTGTATATCATGAGGTAAACATTTATAATACTGCCTTTATAATACTGTCAAACCCAGGATTTAGTGTGGGAGTAAGTTTGACTGTTGATGTATTTCGCGTATATGCCGGGAGGAGGTGATGCTAAGCATGATAATACGTAGTAATTGTTAACATAAGGCTGACGCACGCGCCATGGCGGCTCCTCGCGTAATTGAGGATTCGGTTGTTTTTGAGTTTACCTGATAACTCGTATGCCTTCAACTTTACAAAAGCTGTCATTTATGTAATCACTGTCTATTAATCTCATGTATATCTAGAGCCATTGTTACTAATCCAGAAACATCCTTATATAATATAAAGAGGAATGTGTACTTTGTGAAAGTGCTGCTCTATCAACTGGCTGTTAAATGTTAGATATTTGTTTCGTTATCTAATTCGATACACTACCTGTAGATCTATGACATATTGCAGCAGTTATAAATAATCTTATGATTTACATATGAAAACTTAAAGGATTGAATATATCTAGTCGAAATAAAGAAAATTGTATTCTAATAATCTGGAGCTTCTTATCATCATCCCTTGATGCGTTATGAGGGAGAACCTAAAAATTAACTACGAATACCTGTCACCTGCGTGCGCAGCTGATGAGGTCATGGAAAGATCCTCTACGGCGCACTATTTATGTCTTGATGCTTCACGCTGACATCACCGGCTGCGCACGCAGGAAACGGATTACTAAGGGCAGCCATAGTCACTGCTAAAACCACTACATGCGAATGATGGCAACTAAATACAGTTATATGCAAGTTCATTAATCGATGTGTACTCTTATGAAAAGGGCAGCTATTTTCTTTTGTACCATGGGATAGGTTATATTCATCTTTTCCACATCTTTCTCTTATTGGTTTTAAGAGACGCAAACTTTTCCATCTACATGAACTTAATGCAAATGATCAAGGGATTTAGAGCAGTGATATTGATGTGTTTAGAAATATCAACAGACAAGAGATTATGTCAGACATTGCCATGGTTACTTAGGAGGTGGGTGGAGTAGCGTGAGACTGGGCCGCACCCGCACCGCCAGCACGTATGGGTGGAACCGCGGCGTGGGAGCCGACCCCTCATCTGGAGGTGAAGGCGACGACGATGAAACTGGTGGCAGGTTAGGCGACGCCGGGGATGAGGATGCGGTCGTGGAGGGTACAGATAGCTGCGGGTGGGTGGCTGGGAGTGGCGAGGGCCGAACAATAGCTGACGGAGAAGAATACGATAAAGGAGAAGGTGAAGACGATGTGGAAGATGACGACGTTGGTAGGGGAGAGTGTGGGGAGGGAGGAGAGGAAGGGAGGGTCAAGTAATGGTAGCGCAACGACGTGTCAAGGGTGATGCAGGTGTCGTGTGGGGAGAGGGGCGAGCCCCGCTGGCTGCCCACACACCTGCCCCCGCCGCTCCTCGGGTTGTTGTTATTATTACTGTTATCATTATTATTGTTGTTCGTCGAGTCGTTTGGCTGGTAGAGGGAGTCGTCCTGCCGCTTCTGCCACTCCAGGACTGAGTTGAGGAGCTTGATGTACTTAATGGTCAGCCTCAGGATTTCGTTCTTCGAAAGCTTCTTATCGGGAGGGTGGGTTGGGACGAGGCGCCGTAGCTCGGCAAAAGCTCCACTGACGTTCTGCTGGCGCCAGCGTTCCCGAGTGTTGGTGAAGACCTTCCTGATGGTGCGGGGCGGCAGGCCCGCCTCCCGCCCTTCTCCTGTTCCCGCCTCACCCACGCCCACCTCCACCACCACACCGCCTTCGCTCTCCCCGCCCTCACATCCAGACCCTGTAAAGGGTAGAATATTGTTAGTTTTGTTAATGGCATCATGGATGGTTGGAAAAACACGTCAAAAAATATTGCACATCATTATTTCGGAAGAATAGAATTTTCTGAGACCACGAACATGAAAATTATATCACGTTTTTGTTTAAAGCTATCCGATTAAGGATTTTCTCATTTATTTTAAGCTTCAATCAAATTTCCACAAACTTTTTTTTCCACGGTTTTAGTCAGTTTTTAATAACTGGATATCACATCAATATTTCCCCCAAAACAACGTAATCTCTTACTACACTCCAAGATTAAGAGCATTGTTTTCATTTTGCCGTAAACTTTTTCTCCATGCGTAGGTTTGTCATTTATTTTTCTTTGGAGATGCTAGAAGTAAAACGTTGGATCGTCAGTCCAATTATATATGTTGTAAAACAATTCAGTTTAAGTACACACAGACGAAGGATTTCTCAGTACTTATTAGCTTTTTTTTTATACCACAGAAAATATTAATTCTAACATCCGTTATTGGTACATATTTTTTATTTCCTGGAAATATGTTTAACATTTATAATCAAAGACTATAGTCTTTGATTTCTAAATAAAGGTTCACATTCTGGCCAATCAGACGAAGGTGCTGCCGGTCTCCACCAATCAGGTGACATTTCACGAGGAACGAGTCATTCCAACTTTCCTCCCGGGTATCACTCCCACCTAGCCATAACTTTAAAGGTCCTTGCAGAATTTTACCTTTGCTGTAGTAGACATTTTAACCCGCGGGAAAGTGATAATGACGGCGACATGCAAGAATGTAAAACGCACCCGAAGCCTTTGTGGTCAGACGCTTGTTGCGCAAGTTGATATGTTGTGAACTATGTGGAAATTTACGGAAGAACGTTCGATGACAAGCTCATTCAGGTTCTAAGTGAAAACATGGCGCCGATAGTGTTTTTGTGCTGGAAACATCTACCCTTTCATAAAGGTAAATGAGCTCATTACCGAATTTAAGATCATGTTCATAACATAATTTTGGTTTTGGTTATTTGGAAAGCTATGTGATATGAATAGTATTCACTGGTTAGTCAACACCTACACGATTGAGACAGTTTGGTGCTACTGTACTTTCCACACGAGACATAATTTCTATGAAATATTGCTTACCTTTCCCATGGACCCCTTTTGGAAGTAGTATACTTTGTATTGACCAGTTCAAGTTTCTGTATAGATATATATATAGAGATATAGAATTTAAATCGCAGCTCTTTCCTCAAGTTTAAACAATAGCAGTGTCAAAATTTACGATCCTCGTGAAGGAATTACACCATTGTAAAGTACTAGTAAGCAAGATAATGTGTGCATGTGATCACAAGTAAGCTTACTTGTTTGATGACAGGCTGATTGCTTTGAAGTAAAAGTAGTATTAGGTTACTGTCATGAACATTATAAGCTGTGAAATTGGGGTAAACATCACAACCGTCAGAGTTCTTTGAAGGGAAAAATGTCCATACAGTAAGCCTTCATATCAAGATGGCTCCTCCAAGGGACCAGCCTAAGGAGGTTTGTTGGATGTTTCGTTATCACTACTGGTAGAACACTGATGCCATATTACAACCACGTATCGGAGTGGACGCAAATTTTTTCTCAATACAAGCAGTGATTCACAAGCAGATCTAGCCGAGCGGTGGTGGGTTCCACGCACGTTTAGTTTATATTTTGACTGATTATACACACTTCTGTCATAGCTTGGTATGGATCTCTCTCTCTCTCTCTCACGCATACACGCCATGCCTAACTCTAGGCAGGGTACCACTCACGTTTAGCATATCTCTTTCCGGGTTCCATTCACATCAAGCCTAGTCTGTGTGGCAGGTTACTACAGTCACGTATAGCCTTACTTTGCGCGAGTTCCTATTCACGTTTAGTTTGGCCATGAGTGGGGTCCTACTTACACCTAGCATTGCTATTATGGACGGGTTTTTACTCACGTCTGTCCTAATTCTGAGTGTGTTCCCACTCACGTTTCGCCTAGCACTGGGAGGGATCCGAATCACGTCTGGCCTATCCGTAAGCGGGTTCTACTCTTCACTTGACGAAAACTAGTTAACTGAACATTCGTGGTGCTCATGCACATTTCCCCCCCCCCAGTATTTATGCTTATCTCACGCGAAAACGCTTAATATGACAAAAACGACTGATGTGTTGACAGATGCTTGTCAGCTGATTTGTTAATGTCACGTAACATACGAATTATATGCGGACAGTTGTTCCTTGAACTGTGCACATTTTGCACTGGAACTATAACGTATTTGGCCGCGAAAATATTCAACGGGTGTGTTTGCACGTATTGGGTCACCATAGACTAAATTGGGTATTGTAAACTTAACTGTATGGTACGCCATCGCTCAAAGCTCTCTTATTTTTTGCATGTTTGATATCTCTGTACGGTACAGGGAGGTACTTCCTATTCACTGGGCTCTATCACATAAACTGTCTCTCATACAGCCTTTTACATTTAACAACCAATGTAAGTTGTCCGCATGCAGTTTCATCGCTTGATTTACTTCTTTCATCCACTGCGCTCATAATGGTACTATAAAAGCAACTCTTTTCTAACGTTGCATGGGTAATTTCATAGTATGACATCTAATTCTGTCATTGAATCTTTCCAAGAAATGCTTATGAAAGGTCAAAAACTCAAGAGGCAGTGATAAGGCCATCCTTTACTCTTCTGTCTTTCATGATGAACAAATTTGATGCCTTTAGCCTTTCACAGTCATTCTGCTTTCTCAGTTATGGTACCATCTTTGTTTCCAGTCTCAAGACCTGGTTCATTGTATCGCTTTTAGTGACCAAAATTTAAGAAGCATATCCTAGTCTTGCCTGATGTAGCATGTAAACAGGTCTCTGAATTTTTCATTATCCGTATACATCATTGTTACTCTAAAATTTTGCAGCAGACAGCTTGTTTCCAGATTTTTCTAATATGGGACGCTAGGGATGCCGATTCTTAAGTCCCTCTCGCACACTGATTCCTGCAGCTTATTTCATGCTACATAAATTGATGTTAAGGCTTTCTTTCCCTGTAGCTCACACCTCATTACCTTGCACTTTCTTGGTTGAATATCATCAACCATGTATTTGATGAACTCGGAGCTTGTCTATGTTCCCCTGTGAATATATGCATTCCTCCCACCTTTTTATCACCTTCATAACTATGGCATTATCCGCAAACATATTCAGGTAGGACTCCTATCCTTCCGTCAAGTTATTTACTTAGACTAAGTAGAGCAGTGGTCCAAAAATAGAACCTTGTGGTACGCCACTTGTGACCTCAACCCATAGTAAGAAAGCTCCCTCTGATCCCATCCATGAAGACAGTCTGTCCAGCGTAGTAGTCGTGTCCCTTATTCCTGCCTGAAGATCCATCTTCTTTATCAATATTCCGTATGGTATGATGTCGAATGCTCGCCGTCAGCTTCGGTACGGATAATCTATCCAGCATGCTCTTGTCTGTAATGGATCTTACATCTCATAGAATCTATGAGCTTTTCGTTACACATGAACTTTCCTGTGAAACCGTGATGTCTGACACTTTGGTAGTTTCGCCTTTGCCGGAAGTCATCCATTTGCATTTGTGTGTGTGCACTTACCATGCGAGCGTCGCCAGCAGAGGTAGCGACGTGGATGTTGGCTGGAGTTTACGTTCGCACCTCCGGGGTTGTCGTCACCGTGGTCGTCGTCAGTCGTGGAGTCGCGCGTGTCGTCCGAAAGGTCGTCACCCAAGTCCAGGTCGCTGCTGTCGCCTCCACTACATCCGCCCATGCACCCTCCCACACACCCCCCCACACACCCTCCCAGGGCTGGGGGAGAGTTCTCGTCGTCTACCTGGAAAAAGAAAGAAAAAGACTAATCAAAGCCATACACAGTTCACTATTAGCGGGAGTAGCTGTGCAGATCTTCGATGAGTAACATGTTTTGTGACGGTGTAACTAAGTGGTATATAACAGCTATTGAATAAGTTATTTTGTGGCGCTATATAAAAGAGTATTAATGGCCGTTTGTTGAATGATAGTTGTCTTGTGGCGGAGTAACTGGTGGTGTATGGTATCTGTTTGTTGAAGGACAGTTGTCTTGTGGTAGTGTAACTGGTGGTTGAGCTGTTTGTTGAAGGACAGTTTCGTGGTGGTGGTGTAACGAGGTATAATGCTGGCTGTTTGATGAATGGCATAACGAGGTATATTGCTGGCTGTCCCATGAATGGCATTCATGTGGTTATGTGACATGGTAATTTATACGGATTAAGTAGAGTAATGATGAAACGTGTTTGTAACGCATCACGTGTTTTTAAGGCAGTAGGTAATTTGATATAAGAGGAATTTTTGTGTTATGGTTCACGTGTGCATGTATGTGTCACACCAGTGTTTACAGCTTCCATATTTTGCGAAGCGTCTCCCTTTCACCTTGTACAGCCTCATGCTCCGTTTATTTTTCTCTTGCTCAGATAACATGGGTCATTTTATTTTAACTATAATCGGTACTGATTTGGAACAGGATGTGTTATTCTTTTTTACGAAAAAAAGAATCTTTGGTTTCCGTCACGCTTATATCATTATTACAAGTATAATTCGTTATCTTTTTTAATATGATTGTACACTATAAGTCTGTTAAACCCAGGACTTGATGGCACACAGTTATATCCTCGTTTTCCATATAATCCCCCCCTCCATTTTTCTGTGACAAGCCACGATCTAAATTTTATCCGTCAAGCGGTATCTAAGTTAATACACTTTTTTATTCCCTCTAAAATCTTATATATATATATATATATATATATATATATATATATATATATATATATATATATATATATATTTGTCTGTGGATACATTAGACGCTCGCCAAAATCTTTATTGGCGCTGATAAGGCGTCTGCGCTTACTGATTTACGACAAAGAAACCAGAGGTAGATTTTTTGTTTTAGATTCGCCAAGTATACATCTGAGAGGAACCGTTGTCACAAATGCAACTGCAATTACAGTTTTGGAGTACAGTAAATTCATATCAGTAAAATAATAATGATAATGATGATGATAGTAATAGTAATGGTTTATTTTGAAACCAAAATGCTAAAAAAAAAATCCCTAAATTTTGTGGAAGTGTAATCGTACGAAGTCACTACATTGTTAATCGTCAGCGTCAAAATAATGCCTGGAGTCTGTAAACAGCCATTTAACACTGATATTTGGCATTATACCGCAATATGTATATGTTACCTTAGACATTAGAGAACATTTATCAACGGCGTTTGGACCAAATATGTGTTGAGAACTTAAAACATTACTGAGCGTATGTATCACAACCCGTGATATTCACATGTAAATCAACCCTAATTATGTTTAGAGAACTTAAAACATCATTGGGCATATGTATCACAACTCGCGATGTTCACATGTAAGTCAATTATAATTTTGCCATTGCGCAACCATGATCGTTTGCTGTTCTTTCTTGATAGCCTATACTTTTTTCTAAGCGTTTTTTTTCTTTTTTTCTTTTTTTTGCCTGCTTGTTGGTACCGTTGGATCAAGGAGCATTATTTCGACTTTGTCTACTTTTCCTACAGTTTACTATAATTATTGAGATTCATAATATTGGTTTTGATAAATTAAGTTCAGCTTTACATACTACAGTGGGGACGTGGACGAGGGCTTGCTTACCCATCGCCATCTGGAAGTACAGGCAAATCGTTGATTCGAAGCAAACCAGTAAACCAACCACACCTAACTGACCTCAGGCTGTGGGTGTCCGCCCGCCGGCCTCCCGACTGAAGTTCGATGAAATCATATTACGTCCTTCGGGAAGAACATATACAGTGGCAGCATAAAAGTGTTTAACCCGCCCGAGCCGTTATATTTGTCGCTTATACGTTTGCGGAAATCAAATTATTATGAACACGGAAATATATTTTTCCTTTGATCACTTCTAATAATTTCAGTGCATCGTCAAAATCTCTGGTTAGTAAGTAGAATGCTGAATCATTATTACTAGCAATAATGGCTCGTCACCATGTTTAATAGATCACTTTTTATAAAAACAATTTGCACATAAACCTGAGTTTAATAAATGCATTAATTTCAGTTAAAGTAACTTCTTGAGGTTTAAAATTTCAGCGCCACAGGCTGATTACAGAAAACGTTTGCTAATGTAACTTACACACGCACACTCTCTCACACACACACACACACACACACACACACAGCTGGCTCGTTTGTGTAAACATTGAATACGTATTACATGTATACAAGGTTAAGAGACGAAATTAACGCGTGTCCACGTGACACACAAATGGTGATTGCACAGGAAGAGTGGATTATCAAAGCCACAGAATCATTTTCTGTCTATAGAAGATGAATCGGAAATTTTGACCAGAAATGTAACATTGTATGTGCTTGTTGCAGGATGTTTGTGCCTTCCCAGCGAGGCGTTCTCCGCGACCCGTCCGTCCTGTGATGACCGCTGATCACGCAAGGTACGACCCCTGTCGATAAATCTCTTACAGTATGTACGACCCTCTATGAAAACATTTCACCCAAAACTAAATTTAGAAGAGGAACCTTGTCCAAAAGTTATGATAATCTTGTCCAGGAATTGCAAATACTTGTTTGTTTCACACACACACACACACACACACACACACATACATGTATTTAGAAACGATCAGGATCGGCGTTGTCAGGTCAGGTGAACCGGGGTTATGACCCCGACCGGGGTGGTGTTTGGTTGCTTCATTACGACCCCCGGGACCCGTCACCCCGTGGGGTCGTTTTCCACAGATTTATGAATTTGGAATTGGTCACCCATGGGGTCGTTGTTTACTGCTTTACGACCCAGGGACCCATTAACTCGGGGAGGTCGTTGTCAGCTTCACCACGACCATGGGACTTGTCACTGCCGCACTACGTACGAAACCTTTTTTTTTTTTTTCAATGGAAACAAAATTCGGCATTAAGCTACATAACCATGTTTAGAGATCGCTCTTCATTGAAACTAAGGATAAATCGATATATATATATATATATATATATATATATATATATATATATATATATATATATTTTTTTTTTTTTTTTTTTTTTTTCTTTTAAACTATTCGCCATTTCCCGCGTTAGCGAGGTAGCGTTAAGAACAGAGGACTGGGCCTTTGTGGAGTATCCTTACCTGGCCCCCTCTGTTCCTTCCTTTGGAAAATTAAAAAAAGAAAAAAAAACGAGAGGGGAGGATTTCCAGCCCCCCGCTCCCTCCCCTTTTAGTCGCCTTCTACGACACGCAGGGAATACATGGGAAGTATTCTTAATCCCCTATCCCCAGGGATATATATATATATATATATATATATATATATATATATATATATATATATATATATATATATATATTGCAAGAAGTCACAGTGGTGCTAGTGATCTAGTTTATGCATAAAACCATTTCATTTTCTGTGGTTTTACGATATATATATATATATATATATATATATATATATATATATATATATATATATATATATATATATATATATATAATTTGCGGAATAGAATAGACCATTTTCTCAAACATTGCATTAAAGAACGTTGTTTTGTGAACATTAGGATTATTGATCACAGGAAATTTATATGGTTAAAGAAAGGCGTGAAAGATTACAATGCAGCATGTGTAGGTGCACAGTACTATGTACTGAGACAGTGTATTGGAATCATGTGGCGGTTCAGATTGCTTTGAACTTCGTCTTGCAAGTTGGTCACCTCTTGAACACGGCGGGACGACCCTTGTGTGTGATGGATGTCGCCTCTGACCCTGATCGTTTGAGGGTTTGATCAAAGGCCAGGCCGTCGCACTCAAGGGTTGTACTGTTGCGCTTGAGGTGTCTTTGCCGTGGACTCAGATGTTATTACCCTCGCACTCAGGGGTCGTACCAGCGTTCTTAAAATGGTTATGAAACAGCCGCCTGGGACGACCTCCGTGGTACGACCATACCCAACACCAAACGACGTGTGTTTTGGACCACCCCCACAGGCAAGTGTGAGCTTGGGAGACGTTACACAGTAAAACCTGTTCCTATCGCTATCCTCTCGCACCATATGCCTCCGGGAAGCATCGAACTCACGCTACCTTAGCCAACCAAGACTTGACTTCAGGCTAAGAACCAGAGGAACTGGTCCACGTTTTCGCCGTGGTGCCTCAGTGTCGTGTTCGCCATATTGGAAAATCGCAAATTCTTGTTCACGAGTCGAACGTGTTGTAGCTTCCGTGCACTGTGTCTCAATTACAAGTAAATGCCGACACTAGCAGTCTATATTATCACGTTAGATTAATATTTCTTATCAGTTTTCAGTATTTTTCATGGGTTCCCATAGGAGTGGGAACTGAAACTCTAGGCCGCAAACCTTTTGAATGAGAGAAACGCACACGGGGCTGAGGAGAGAATTTCCACTGTTGCTCATTGGCCCTACCTTGTCCATCATCTGGCCGGCGAGTGTACGGCTCCACCGAGGGGAAACTATATCTTTCACTAAGCACAGCTCGGTCTTCCCCTCAAGTGCCCTAACCACCAGAGGTCGACACCTTCCTTCTCTAGTTTTCCCCCGAGGGGCCGCGCCACCTGATCCCCTCCACTTGACACAAAAGCCAGGGAAACATTCTGACCAGATTTCACTTACCGGTTTCCCCTCACCGGCCATGACACCAGAAAATCCGGTGTTGACAAATCGGAGAGCGGGTGGGCGGGGCCAACTTACCATCAGCCAATCCCGGGGTCCGCCGTTATCGGCCATCGCCGTCTCGACCAGTGGCAGCCCAGGAGAGGTGACGTGTCTATGGAGATTGGTTGAATGTTTACAAATATGAGGGGAGTCTATTGATTTTAAATGACGTATTAGATTCTCATGGAATATAAAACTGTTTCCCATGGGTATTAGCGAGCCAATTTGCCGGTTATTACACTCTTCAATTATGACGGTGTGGGCCCCCAGCGGTCCTTAACGGCGGGATCATGGTCACCAACGCCAGTATCTCATGAATTGGAAATCAGTCTTTGCAAAAGTTACGATAGACCGAGCCCGATCGTGTGGGGGATATGGAGTGGGCTCTGTGCCGCGTATGAGAACTACATTTATATCATGAACGTCGGTGTTATCATATAATAGTAGTTAGCTCTTTACATGTGACCTGTGATAGGGTATTGACCTGACAACCGCTCTGCTGAGCCACCTCCACACTTGCCAAATGTCCCAGATAATAACCCGCTCGCGTTAACAGTTCCCATCCTCAGTTTTAACCTTTTTTTTTTTTTTTCCTCTAGGCTTCGCCCGGTTAGAGACTTTAGGGTTGGGTGAGGCGTTCGTGCTTCGGGATCAGTACTCAAAGGTTCAAGTCTTTGAAGGCTTACCTCGTCTAGGGTCTTTGGTTCATGTGACACTGGGGCGAGCCTTGGGCGTCGTGAGGTCTTCATCGTCTACATAGATGTCTCATCATCCCAAGAGAGATAGGACTTGGGAGAAGTTGGAGGAGGATGAGAGAGAGAGAGAGAGAGAGAGAGAGAGAGAGAGAGAGAGAGAGAGAGAGAGAGAGAGAGAGAGAGAGAGAGA
Source organism: Panulirus ornatus (assembly GCF_036320965.1). Lineage (NCBI taxonomy): Eukaryota > Metazoa > Arthropoda > Malacostraca > Decapoda > Palinuridae > Panulirus > Panulirus ornatus. Next base: position 9,108,455 of record NC_092259.1, on the reverse strand, counting down.
GAAGAGAGGCAGCGGTAGTTATTTAACAGTAACTGTTGACTATACATTTCGGTGTTCCATAGCGCCACTGCTGTTACTTTTGCCCACATATTGAGGCATCAGGGACGAGGAGCGTGGTGTGGTGGTGATACACACCAGTATACCTGGGGGCTGCAGACTCGCCAACCAGCTACCCAGATCTTATTTCAGCAAGTTACTCTCGGATGCTTTGGTTTGTGTGCCTGCCCTCAGTCCCTTGTCTATAGCCCATGTCACCCCACGTCCGTCGGGATATCACCACTTCTCCCGCTAGAGTCCGTTTGGTTCGTTGTGTCCTGGTGTCTGCCGTCCTCAGTCCCTACCAAATTGTTATCTACCTCTCGTGTCGCGCCCCTTTATACTGCCTTCTTCACAACGGTTGCGACCCCCACTGTCTGAGTGGGAAGACCTGACTTGGTTCCCCGTTATAATTGGATGTACATAACCCTGCCGCCGCCACCATTGCGATCATCGTTCCCTTCCATCTCCCTCTCCCATGTTGCGAGTGTCCATTTTCTTAAGACTGCTTTCCTCCCCGCCCTCTTCTCCTGTCTCCCCTGTGTGGCCTCAGCTTTACTCTCTCGTACAAGCTCCCTCCCTCCTTCTTTTCATCACGAGCGAGAAAAATCATCCTTTCTCACAGTTGGGTGGGTCGGAGAGGAAAAGCGAAAGGGTTGAGCAAGGTAAGGTACATTCAAGAAACAGATTTACTGTCCAGACGTGTGATATTGATTTTTACTGAGATATGTGGATGCTATACTGGTTGCGTATTTCTGTTGCCTTATTGATATATCTCCGGGAGACTGGGGATGGCTATAGTGTTTTTTTTTTTTTTTTTTTTTTTTTGGCTTAGGAAGGAAATTAAGCTTAGCTAAGCAATGTTCATTGAGTATATCGATGTCTGTCTGGAGCCTCTCTGTGTTCTGTATTAGTTCTGTCATTGAATGTGTCAACAGTTTGCATCTAGTTTCTGCCATGCTTTTATTTTCTTCCCTTACGCATGTACCAGATGGTTTGAAGTCGTTGATACCGTCCTTCAGTAGTTTCGATGTAGGAATTATTTTGATTGGAGATGAATCGTATGCCTTTATTTCCTGTACACTCTGTTGCTTTAGCGTGCGTCATTTGAAGCCGAGATGTGTGAGTATTGGCTAATAGATCAGCAAGGGGAAGGAGCATAGCCTGTACCAGATGTAATTTTTGCCTCTCCGGTAGGTTTCAGGGTCTGTACGCAGGCTAGCCGGGACTGCTTCACCTCGTATCGTTCATTTTGTTAAGCCCAGGCCCTTCGTCCTCGCTTTCTTGAAGGATTTTTTTTTTTATGGCTATTCGACATTGCAATCCAATACCTCTGGTAATCGTATTTTTCCCCCTTTTTTCGTGATTGCAGTTGGGGAGGTCGTGCTTCTTCCCCTCCGAAAGCCATATTGATTCTGGTTTTAGAGACTCTACGTTATGTATTTAAAGATGCCATCTTAATCCGGGATTACTTATACTTATACTTATCCTTGGTGCTTCTAAGAGGGGAGCACTTTGATCATTTTCCGGGTCTGTTTCTGACATTATTGTCACCCTAGCTTACTTAAGTTTCGGGGGAAATTATCCCGTTTTAAGACTGATAAAGGTGACATTTATGGACTCGATAATATCATGTTTATTAATCGGCAATCGATTATATTTCTCCTCTTGGTACCATAATTATAAAGCGTTTTTTTAGCCCTTAACCAACATTATTGGCTTAGCTCGATTGACTTTCTAATTCCACTTCATTGGGCTCTTTGGGACTGATAACATCCGTGTTTGTCCAGAGTTAAAAAGAGACGGTGGTAGGGGTTGGCGGCAAACCATTAGCGGGCACGTGACCACCGCACTTCCATAATCCCCCGCACGACACCCGTCGCCTCCGCCAATCGCTGATCTAACTCCCCCTCCCCTGCAGCCCACTCTCCAGCCGATCCCTTGCGAAATAGAATCTAATCATTTTTCTATTGGAAGGCAGCAGAATTGGATACTGATATACAGACACTGATACGTAGAACCTGTATTGTAAAGGGTTCTAGCCCACTGACCTATCAGAAGATGATAGATGTGACATACAACATAATTAATTTGCATGATAAAAAGGTTATTATGTGTCTGCTTCTCTGATAACTTTTGAAATACTGACAAATTTTATTGATAAAACATTTTCTTTAAAAGAATCATAAAAAGATGTGCAATTAATCTACTACAGTAATTAGAGCGTCAAATTATATATATATGAGTAGTAAGGTTTTAATTAATCTGAAGAGGTAAGAGATTCTTAAGAGGTCTGAAGAGGCAGAATATTCTTCAGAGCTGCCATCGGTAGTAACTACTGGAAAGAAATGATATTCATATTTGTTGTATATTTGCCGCAGAGTTTAAGGTTGTCGGTCACCCACTGATCAGTTAGTGCTTGAAGTGTCGATTGTTTCTGTACTTCAGTGTGAGTTCCAATGAATCTGTGACTGTCTTAACCAAATTGTTTGACCTGAGGTACAGCAAACAAGGTACACGAAACATTATTTTATTGAAATATGGCCGAGTTTCGTGTTGAAGAAGAAAAATGAGTGTCAGAAAGTGAGCTGTGACCTTGAGATGCTAATAAGGTACCACTTGTCCGTAGAGTTTGACGGCTTACAGTCTAAATCCTCAAAACCATTTAGACTTTAGAGTATCTTATTATTTGCGTTACGTTCACTTAGGTTAACTTTAAGAATGTTTTATGGCCTTCGAAACCTTAGGTAGGAGCTGAACTGCTGTTTAAGGGATGGCTATCATGACATGAGATGGAACTGATTCATTTCAAAGTTTTGCAATCTTCCTTGTACGGAAGGTCAGAGGTTTCCGTCACAGTGAATTTATCACATTACTAATACTAACATCGCCAATTAATGACGTGGCAGTATTGTATGATCATAGGTTATTGCTCTGTGTTGGGGAAATATTCATGATTTCATAGATAATAATCGAAGCCGTCCACTGGAACAATTGATTTCACAAGTTCATCAGCGCGGAAGATAGCTGACCGTGTGAAGTGCTGTGGGCGGGAGGAGGCGTGCGTCCGTATATGGCACCCACACGTCAACTTGACACCCCGTCAACACACCCCGCGTCACAGCCAGGACACCGGCACGTAAACCTGACACTCCGTGGACTACAGCCCTGGCACGCCGTCTCACCCTCCCTTTGTCGTGCTGTCCATACATCCCCATTGGGCATTCTGAAATTTATATCCGCTTAGTTTTTTTTTTTTTCTAAATTCCTGAAATTTGGAGGTGGTGTTGAATTTAGGGAAATATACAAGACAGTTATGTCGACATTTATACTTGAGTAATCTGTGATGGAGTTTGTACGTCACCCCCACCGCCAAAGCGCTGGTAAAACTTCGATCGCTCGTGGACACGAGGATCAAATGAGCATCCAAATAATGATAATACTGATGGGAGGTGCTGGGTCAGGAGCGGCCGGACGGCCGGCCCAGGGTACAGTAGTGGGGAGGTTAGCGGGGTGTAATGGTGGGAAAATGGTAACAGTGGGTGATGGGGAGGACGCCAATAGTGGGGAGATTAGCAGGCTTTTATGGTGGGAAAATGTTGACAGTGGAGAAGGGGAGAACGCCAATATATATATATATATATATATATATATATATATATATATATATATATATATATATATATATATATATATACGTATAATTTACAGTGGCCTAGCGACGACCACAACATAGACTATGTAGGCTCTAAACGACGTTTCTACATCCCACACGAACTGTCCACACCCTACACGACCTTTTCACTCCCCAGACGTTTTTTTTTCCACACCCAGGACATTTTATCCACAACCCACACAATCCGTCCACTTTCCAGACAACCCGTCAACACCGCAGACGTCTTGTCTGCTCCCCTGCTTCACATCCTAGAGGACCAGTCCAGGCCCCAGACGCCCCCCTCGCACCCCAGGCGACATGGCCTTAGTCAAGACGACCTGGCGATACCTCATACGACCCAACCACACCTCAAACGACTTACCTACACATTAGAAGACCAGTCAGTCCTGTCCACTCATGATTTGTCCACACTGAAGGTGACTATTCCTATCCCTTTGGAAGCAGTCATTCCGTAGTTTTCTCTCTCGTCCATATATATATATATATATATATATATATATATATATATATATATATATATATATATATATATATAGATGTTCTGGAAGGAGGTAAATAAAGTGCGTAAGACAAAGGAGCAAATGGGAACTTCAGTGAAGGGCGCAAATGGGGAGGTGATAACAAGTAGTGGTGATGTGAGAAGGAGATGGAGTGAGTATTTTGAAGGTTTGTTGAATGTGTTTGATGATAGAGTGGCAGATATAGGGTGTTTTGGTCGAGGTGGTGTGCAAAGTGAGAGGGTTAGGGAAAATGATTTGGTAAACAGAGAAGAGGTAGTGAAAGCTTTGCGGAAGATGAAAGCCGGCAAGGCAGCAGGTTTGGATGGTATTGCAGTGGAATTTATTAAAAAAGGGGGTGACTATTGTTGACGGGTTGGTAAGGTTATTTAATGTATGTATGACTCATGGTGAGGTGCCTGAGGATTGGCGGAATGCGTGCATAGTGCCATTGTACAAAGGCAAAGGGGATAAGAGTGAGTGCTCAAATTACAGAGGTATAAGTTTGTTGAGTATTCCTGGTAAATTATATGGGAGGGTATTGATTGAGAGGGTGAAGGCATGTACAGAGCATCAGATTGGGGAAGAGCAGTGTGGTTTCAGAAGTGGTAGAGGATGTGTGGATCAGGTGTTTGCTTTGAAGAATGTATGTGAGAAATACTTAGAAAAGCAAATGGATTTGTATGTAGCATTTATGGATCTGGAGAAGGCATATGATAGAGTTGATAGAGATGCTCTGTGGAAGGTATTAAGAATATATGGTGTGGGAGGAAAGTTGTTAGAAGCAGTGAACAGTTTTTATCGAGGATGTAAGGCATGTGTACGTGTAGGAAGAGAGGAAAGTGATTGGTTCTCAGTGAATGTAGGTTTGCGGCATGGATGTGTGATGTCTCCATGGTTGTTTAATTTGTTTATGGATGGGGTTGTTAGGGAGGTAAATGCAAGAGTTTTGGAAAGAGGGGCAAGTATGAAGTCTGTTGGGGATGAGAGAGCTTGGGAAGTGAGTCAGTTGTTGTTCGCTGATGATACAGCGCTGGTGGCTGATTCATGTGAGAAACTGCAGAAGCTGGTGACTGAGTTTGGTAAAGTGTGTGGAAGAAGAAAGTTAAGAGTAAATGTGAATAAGAGCAAGGTTATTAGGTACAGTAGGGTTGAGGGTCAAGTCAATTGGGAGGTGAGTTTGAATGGAGAAAAACTGGAGGAAGTGAAGTGTTTTAGATATCTGGGAGTGGATCTGGCAGCGGATGGAACCATGGAAGCGGAAGTGGATCATAGGGTGGGGGAGGGGGCGAAAATTCTGGGGGCCTTGAAGAATGTGTGGAAGTCGAGAACATTATCTCGGAAAGCAAAAATGGGTATGTATGAAGGAATAGTGGTTCCAACAATGTTGTATGGTTGCGAGGCGTGGGCTATGGATAGAGTTGTGCGCAGGAGGATGGATGTGCTGGAAATGAGATGTTTGAGGACAATGTGTGGTGTGAGGTGGTTTGATCGAGTGAGTAACGTAAGGGTAAGAGAGATGTGTGGAAATAAAAAGAGCGTGGTTGAGAGAGCAGAAGAGGGTGTTTTGAAGTGGTTTGGGCACATGGAGAGGATGAGTGAGGAAAGATTGACCAAGAGGATATATGTGTCGGAGGTGGAGGGAACAAGAAGAGGGAGACCAAATTGGAGGTGGAAAGATGGAGTGAAAAAGATTTTGTGTGATCGGGGCCTGAACATGCAGGAGGGTGAAAGGAGGGCAAGGAATAGAGAGAATTGGAGCGATGTGGTATACCGGGGTTGACGTGCTGTCAGTGGATTGAATCAAGGCATGTGAAGCGTCTGGGGTAAGCCATGGAAAGCTGTGTAGGTATGTATATTTGCGTGTGTGGACGTATGTATTTACATGTGTATGGGGGGGGTTGGGCCATTTCTTTCGTCTGTTTCCTTGCGCTACCTCGCAAACGCGGGAGACAGCGACAAAGTATAATACAATAATAAAAATATATATATATATGCACCCAGGTAAATTCTCTGATTACGCGTATCTTCATCACCTCTCGCACTCATTCCTAACACGGATCATCCTACCTCGCACCATTCTGACCTCAAGCGTTTAATTTCCAACACGTTCTCTCTAATCCGTTCTGTTGCATCCGGGGCTATAATAATGATAATAATACTGATAGCTGCAACACATCATCAACAGTATTGAATTGCCATATTTACATGTTATCGTAAACGTTAAAAAGAAACACCCGGGCGGCCTATTAAAACCCGAGTCCCAAACTGAATAACTTCGAGATTAGTGTTGAGTGTGGTCCCGTGAGGTAACCAGGCATTGTTTACGTTCCGGGAATATCATCATCAACCCGGCTTAAGAGCACCTCGAGCAGGCCATCATAAGCTCCGCCTGGGGGCAAGCAGACCTAGAGGAGCCTGGCTCGGAGAGGACTAGCTAGATCCGTGTAACGTCTGACGACACATCGCCTACATCACTGAAATCTATAGAGAGGTACTACCAATCGCGTCTTCATCCCGCTATAAAGTAAGTCATTTCTGAGTGATAATGGCGAACAAAAAAAATCATTTTGAGTGATTTTTATACCTTTAAGCGGAGAAATATAGGTTGTAACCGGTACTGGTATTTTCAAAAGCTGTAATATTAATTTCGAGGATATTCCTGCAGTGTAATGCATAGTGGTAAACTGAACTATTCTTCCATCCAGCACTGCAGGTATTTAGATTTTTGCAAATACTGATACTCTTCCCTTTCGCCCGGTGTATCAAGCGGTTTGTTTGCCTTTACACCGCCATTAATTGTCGGCAACACTCAATTATGTATTCATTTATTTCCACGCTTATCATTTTTATAGGAAACGTACAGAAGTAAGCCATAAACGCGCGAGAAAATTACAGTTGTGGAAGCAATAAAACATCAAGGCATGTACATAAAATTTGTAAATTTTAGTTAGGGTATCGTACATCGTGGCAACAGCGTGTGGCTAGTGTATCCACCTTATCTCGCGGCGGCAGGCGTCTCCCCCACCTCAGAACCTCCCCTTGTCCATTACCCCCCCCCCCTCACCGTTCCCTCTTCCACTTCTCCCTCTCTCCCCTTGCTTACCTCCTCCTCCTTGCTCTACTATCGCCTGAGTTTCCTGATTTTTACCCAGAATTCCCTGGATGGAGCTTGTGTAATGATTGTTTAGTGACTGGTCGTAATATATTTCCAAGATTACTTTTTTTGACGTGTATTCATTAAACGTAACGAGGCTAGCTAGGTTTTGTATGAGATATCCAAATAGCATTTTTTTATTATTCAAAACTATTGTGAACGTATGCTTTAAAAAAAAACTGCAAATAAATCAATGAAGGCATTCTGGGCCTGGTACGACCTTGTGGGGAAAAGTCGGTCTTCCTAAAGCTGCAGATTCTTTAGTCTCGCTCGTGAGTCGTTGTCGTTTGTTTTTTGAGAAATAATTCTTTTATTTTCATGCCTTGATCTAACGGAGGACGTGTTGGTGTATTTCGTAGGTTATGTTCAGTATGTCAAGGGTTTGTGACTATGCGATAGCCCTAATGGTACACAGTCGTTGCCGTTTGGTTTTTGAGGAATAATTCTTTGATTTTCTTGCCTTTATCTAATGGAGGACGTGTCTGTGTATTCCGTAGGTTATGTTCAGTATGTCAAGGGTTTGTGACTATGCGATAGCCCTAATGGTACACCGGTTTATTTTCAGTGTGAGCTATTACAGGTCACGTATGTGTACTTTATTTATTTATTTCTCGTCCAGCTTCATTTCATCTGCGAGTTTACCATTTACCTTTTCTTGTAAGTTCTGCCCGTGTGTATAATCTGGTTTTGTTTCTCTTAGTGTGCTTATACGTTCCCCACATTTGTCCCCAAAGGTAATCCATTCATTGTACTCATCATTTGTAATGCATCTTTGTGTCTCCTGCTCTGCTCCAGTGTACTCTTTGGAGTTTTTTCCAATTTCAGGTGGATGGCACTTTAACAGCGAGCTTTTAGACGCAAATTTTTGTTTTTCATGAAACGTGTCAATGCAATCAGGTGATGACATAGTTGTGAATATGCGCCTCACTTTTTCGTCAACCAAAATTTTGGCGTCATGTCCACGACGTCTCGACCCTTGAGCACGACGGTACGACCCTTGAGTACAACAGGAAGACCCTCGAGTATGAACGGCCTGACCTTTGACTTGGCCCTTACAGGTCACGTCAAAGTTCAGGCCATCATACAAAAGGGCTGTACCGTATAGTTCATGGTCTTAATTGTCAATTATAAAATTTTAAAAAACTTAGTTATTTTCATGGTATCATCAGGAGTTTACCGAATCTAAATCTCTCTCAAAGCAGTCTTTCATCACGCGCAAATTCAAAATCAGGAAAATACGAAGCGAAAATCCAGTGAATCAGAGTAGCCTATATCAGTCTACTGGTTTCAGTGTCATCGACCCTTACCGAGAGGAAATTCACACATCATTTATTCTGCTGTGTGAATTGGGATGGTAATCACAGTTCACACTTGTCATGATAAATAATACATATTGTGATGTATTCTCATATACTTGCACAGTTCTACCTGTGGAAATTCACACATCATTTATTCTGCTGTGTGAATTGGGATGGTAATCACAGTTCACACTTGTCATGATAAATAATACATATTGTGATGTATTCTCATATACTTGCACAGTTCTACCTGTTAAAATTTGATAATTCAACTGTAAAACTGAGTTAGCTTTACATAAAAATTCGATTTTTAAATGTTAGTGAAAGGCATGTGTTTCCGTAGATAATTTTATAATGGTTATTTATGATATTTGTCTTCACTTGGCTTTCTGTTATCGTATGTAAGGACAACATGTACTTGCCCTCAGGCCTTTCTTAGGCCCAGGACCGGAAGTTTTGGCACCTAAATACACCACTCGCCAGTTATAGGACCTGCAGTTTACTTGTTTTGAAACATTCTCGTTTCTCTGAAGAAACCAGTCACTTCCACTGCCCTTCCGTGCTCCATACACGATCGGAATGTAATAAAAAAAAAAAAAGGGGGGTGACTATTGTTGACGGGTTGGTAAGGTTATTTAATGTATGTAGGGAACTCAGGGGTGAGGTGCCTGAGGATTGGCGGAATGCGGCATAGTGCCATTGTACAAAGGCAAAGGGGGATAAGAGTGAGTGCTCAAATTACAGAGGTATAAGTTTGTTGAGTATTCCTGGTAAATTATATGGGAGGGTATTGATTGAGGGGGGTGAAGGCATGTACAGAGCATCAGTTTGGGGGAAGAGCAGTGTGGTTTCAGAAGTGGTAGAGGATGTGTGGATCAGGTGTTTGCTTTGAAGAATGTATGTGAGAAATACTTAGAAAAGCAAATGGATTTGTATGTAGCATTTATGGATCTGGAGAAGGCATATGATAGAGTTGATAGAGATGCTCTGGGAAGGTATTAAGAATATATGGTGTGGGGGGAAAAGTTGTTAGAAGCAGTGAACAGTTTTTATCGAGGATGTAAGGCATGTGTACGTGTAGGAAGAGAGGAAAGTGATTGGTTCTCAGTGAATGTAGGTTTGCGGCAGGGGTGTGTGATGTCTCCATGGTTGTTTAATTTGTTTATGGATGGGGTTGTTAGGGAGGTAAATGCAAGAGTTTTGGAAAGAGGGGCAAGTATGAAGTCTGTTGGGGATGAGAGAGCTTGGGAAGTGAGTCAGTTGTTGTTCGCTGATGATACAGCGCTGGTGGCTGATTCATGTGAGAAACTGCAGAAGCTGGTGACTGAGTTTGGTAAAGTGTGTGGAAGAAGAAAGTTAAGAGTAAATGTGAATAAGAGCAAGGTTATTAGGTACAGTAGGGTTGAGGGTCAAGTCAATTGGGAGGTGAGTTTGAATGGAGAAAAACTGGAGGAAGTGAAGTGTTTTAGATATCTGGGAGTGGATCTGGCAGCGGATGGAACCATGGAAGCGGAAGTGGATCATAGGGTGGGGGAGGGGGCGAAAATTCTGGGGGCCTTGAAGAATGTGTGGAAGTCGAGAACATTATCTCGGAAAGCAAAAATGGGTATGTATGAAGGAATAGTGGTTCCAACAATGTTGTATGGTTGCGAGGCGTGGGCTATGGATAGAGTTGTGCGCAGGAGGATGGATGTGCTGGAAATGAGATGTTTGAGGACAATGTGTGGTGTGAGGTGGTTTGATCGAGTGAGTAACGTAAGGGTAAGAGAGATGTGTGGAAATAAAAAGAGCGTGGTTGAGAGAGCAGAAGAGGGTGTTTTGAAGTGGTTTGGGCACATGGAGAGGATGAGTGAGGAAAGATTGACCAAGAGGATATATGTGTCGGAGGTGGAGGGAACAAGGAGAAGAGGGAGACCAAATTGGAGGTGGAAAGATGGAGTGAAAAAGATTTTGTGTGATCGGGGCCTGAACATGCAGGAGGGTGAAAGGAGGGCAAGGAATAGAGAGAATTGGAGCGATGTGGTATACCGGGGTTGACGTGCTGTCAGTGGATTGAATCAAGGCATGTGAAGCGTCTGGGGTAAGCCATGGAAAGCTGTGTAGGTATGTATATTTGCGTGTGTGGACGTATGTATTTACATGTGTATGGGGGGGGTTGGGCCATTTCTTTCGTCTGTTTCCTTGCGCTACCTCGCAAACGCGGGAGACAGCGACAAAGTATAATACAATAATAAAAATATATATATATATGCACCCAGGTAAATTCTCTGATTACGCGTATCTTCATCACCTCTCGCACTCATTCCTAACACGGATCATCCTACCTCGCACCATTCTGACCTCAAGCGTTTAATTTCCAACACGTTCTCTCTAATCCGTTCTGTTGCATCCGGGGCTATAATAATGATAATAATACTGATAGCTGCAACACATCATCAACAGTATTGAATTGCCATATTTACATGTTATCGTAAACGTTAAAAAGAAACACCCGGGCGGCCTATTAAAACCCGAGTCCCAAACTGAATAACTTCGAGATTAGTGTTGAGTGTGGTCCCGTGAGGTAACCAGGCATTGTTTACGTTCCGGGAATATCATCATCAACCCGGCTTAAGAGCACCTCGAGCAGGCCATCATAAGCTCCGCCTGGGGGCAAGCAGACCTAGAGGAGCCTGGCTCGGAGAGGACTAGCTAGATCCGTGTAACGTCTGACGACACATCGCCTACATCACTGAAATCTATAGAGAGGTACTACCAATCGCGTCTTCATCCCGCTATAAAGTAAGTCATTTCTGAGTGATAATGGCGAACAAAAAAAATCATTTTGAGTGATTTTTATACCTTTAAGCGGAGAAATATAGGTTGTAACCGGTACTGGTATTTTCAAAAGCTGTAATATTAATTTCGAGGATATTCCTGCAGTGTAATGCATAGTGGTAAACTGAACTATTCTTCCATCCAGCACTGCAGGTATTTAGATTTTTGCAAATACTGATACTCTTCCCTTTCGCCCGGTGTATCAAGCGGTTTGTTTGCCTTTACACCGCCATTAATTGTCGGCAACACTCAATTATGTATTCATTTATTTCCACGCTTATCATTTTTATAGGAAACGTACAGAAGTAAGCCATAAACGCGCGAGAAAATTACAGTTGTGGAAGCAATAAAACATCAAGGCATGTACATAAAATTTGTAAATTTTAGTTAGGGTATCGTACATCGTGGCAACAGCGTGTGGCTAGTGTATCCACCTTATCTCGCGGCGGCAGGCGTCTCCCCCACCTCAGAACCTCCCCTTGTCCATTACCCCCCCCCCCTCACCGTTCCCTCTTCCACTTCTCCCTCTCTCCCCTTGCTTACCTCCTCCTCCTTGCTCTACTGTCGCCTGAGTTTCCTGATTTTTACCCAGAATTCCCTGGATGGAGCTTCTGTAATGATTGTTTAGTGACTGGTCGTAATATATTTCCAAGATTACTTTTTTTGACGTGTATTCATTAAACGTAACGAGGCTAGCTAGGTTTTGTATGAGATATCCAAATAGCATTTTTTTATTATTCAAAACTATTGTGAACGTATGCTTTAAAAAAAAACTGCAAATAAATCAATGAAGGCATTCTGGGCCTGGTACGACCTTGTGGGGAAAAGTCGGTCTTCCTAAAGCTGCAGATTCTTTAGTCTCGCTCGTGAGTCGTTGTCGTTTGTTTTTTGAGAAATAATTCTTTTATTTTCATGCCTTGATCTAACGGAGGACGTGTTGGTGTATTTCGTAGGTTATGTTCAGTATGTCAAGGGTTTGTGACTATGCGATAGCCCTAATGGTACACAGTCGTTGCCGTTTGGTTTTTGAGGAATAATTCTTTGATTTTCTTGCCTTTATCTAATGGAGGACGTGTCTGTGTATTCCGTAGGTTATGTTCAGTATGTCAAGGGTTTGTGACTATGCGATAGCCCTAATGGTACACCGGTTTATTTTCAGTGTGAGCTATTACAGGTCACGTATGTGTACTTTATTTATTTATTTCTCGTCCAGCTTCATTTCATCTGCGAGTTTACCATTTACCTTTTCTTGTAAGTTCTGCCCGTGTGTATAATCTGGTTTTGTTTCTCTTAGTGTGCTTATACGTTCCCCACATTTGTCCCCAAAGGTAATCCATTCATTGTACTCATCATTTGTAATGCATCTTTGTGTCTCCTGCTCTGCTCCAGTGTACTCTTTGGAGTTTTTCCAATTTCAGGTGGATGGCACTTTAACAGCGAGCTTTTAGACGCAAATTTTTGTTTTTCATGAAACGTGTCAATGCAATCAGGTGATGACATAGTTGTGAATATGCGCCTCACTTTTTCGTCAACCAAAATTTTGGCGTCATGTCCACGACGTCTCGACCCTTGAGCACGACGGTACGACCCTTGAGTACAACAGGAAGACCCTCGAGTATGAACGGCCTGACCTTTGACTTGGCCCTTACAGGTCACGTCAAAGTTCAGGCCATCATACAAAAGGGCTGTACCGTATAGTTCATGGTCTTAATTGTCAATTATAAAATTTTAAAAAACTTAGTTATTTTCATGGTATCATCAGGAGTTTACCGAATCTAAATCTCTCTCAAAGCAGTCTTTCATCACGCGCAAATTCAAAATCAGGAAAATACGAAGCGAAAATCCAGTGAATCAGAGTAGCCTATATCAGTCTACTGGTTTCAGTGTCATCGACCCTTACCGAGAGGAAATTCACACATCATTTATTCTGCTGTGTGAATTGGGATGGTAATCACAGTTCACACTTGTCATGATAAATAATACATATTGTGATGTATTCTCATATACTTGCACAGTTCTACCTGTTAAAATTTGATAATTCAACTGTAAAACTGAGTTAGCTTTACATAAAAATTCGATTTTTAAATGTTAGTGAAAGGCATGTGTTTCCGTAGATAATTTTATAATGGTTATTTATGATATTTGTCTTCACTTGGCTTTCTGTTATCGTATGTAAGGACAACATGTACTTGCCCTCAGGCCTTTCTTAGGCCCAGGACCGGAAGTTTTGGCACCTAAATACACCACTCGCCAGTTATAGGACCTGCAGTTTACTTGTTTTGAAACATTCTCGTTTCTCTGAAGAAACCAGTCACTTCCACTGCCCTTCCGTGCTCCATACACGATCGGAATGTAATAAAAAAAAAAAAAGCCGACAACAATGGGCACTAAAGGAACATCAGAGAGGCATACATGTGAGCAAGCTGAAAGGATGAGGAAGACCTTGAGTACCGGGGCTAGAGAGTGGACGAGAGTATGGTTGAGAGTGCTAGTTGTGGGTATGGAGCTGTGTTTTCGGTGGATGTGCGCAGATGCAGCCTTTTCTTCATCTCTTCCTGGCGCTACCTCGTTAATGCGGGAAACGGTGATCAGGTATGAAAGACAGAAAGCTGAGTGTCTGGAAAATGATAGGAGTCTATCACAAAGAGGCTTGAAATATCAAAAAAAGAAAAAAAGAAAATGGTGAGGTGGAAGGACAGGGGAATGTGTGGGTGACATATGATGGAAAATACGAATTTTGTGAAAACAATCAAGCTTAGAGGCAGCTTTACAGAACCTGTCCACTGCACAGTAAGGAAGGTATAGACCAATAGACTGCAAAGTGTGATTAAAATATGTGTTCTTTATGGTTTCATTTTTTTGCATATAAGTTAAGGAAAATGACATCACAAGGTCCTTTGCAAATGCTTGTATTTTTAGTCCTGTATTGATTTAGGAAAAAAATCAGAGTTCTTCTTTTGTCTCCATAAACTCATATCCAAAGTATTCATCACAAATATTTTCATAGAATTTCAAAACTTCAGTCGCAGTTGGTCGACTTTGAGGATGTATTGCCCTACACTGTCTATGGATGGGGTAGACATGAAACCTAAAAGCCTTTGCAGCTTCACTGTTCCCTAGGAAGTAGTTACAGACTGGGGGAATTTTCCATATGTCAGCCTTTTCATCATATGGTTGCATTCTGACTTCTTCATAATTCTCTCCTTGGTAAGGCCACTTCTGTTCTGGAGCTATAAAATTTCCTCTGAGCTCTTTATGACCACAAATAATTCCCTGATGTCCCACTTTTGGTAGAGCATCAGCATCATTCAAAATAAGATTCAAAGATGAGGTAATCAAATATTGTTCAAGAGTCTTGTTTAATGCACTAGAATCACACATTACCAGTTTCCCTATTGGACTGTTATGCAAAAATTCAAGAATACTCACATAATCAATACATAGCTTAAATCTTTTCTTGAGGTCAAAAATATTTTCGTAAATATTTATACCATTACCTAAAGGATGGTATTCAGTCAAGTACACTTCAGCTTCCTGGCAAAAGCCAACTAACTGAACAATATATTTGCTTGGGCCAAGTTCTCGCAGCATTTCTAACCCATGTAAAAAATCAGTACTGTAATTTCTGTTGTTGATATGAACAAAAGCTAATGTGTTATTTTGCCAAGTTGTCTGATATATTTGTTTAACAGCACCAAAGCCAATTAGATTACCAACATCTAAATTACCTATATCTTCACATGTAAGCAATGAGTGGCATTCTGTCATTTGTCCTAATCTAAAGAACCCTTTATCACAAAGGGCAAAACATGAAAATTTTGGACAAAGAAAAGTCATATATAAAAAGAAAGCATACAAAACACAAATAAATACCATTTCCTTATCTTTCTTACTTAAACTCCTTAACTACTAAATTGGTTTTACAAATTCATAAATGAATCTTTTCTGTTATGGTCATTTTTTCAATGTCAACTCTAACAATTTCAACATCACATTCATCATATTTTGGTTCACTAACTTTACACCAGATGCCTTTTTCTTGTTCATTTGCAGTAGGTGCAGGCAAGACATGAATGCTCATGTCATTGAATATATCATCATACTCAACAAGACTTTTTAAGGGGTATTCCTTAAACAACCTCTCAGCAACATATATAAATTTATAATGTTGTTTCAGTATTCTTGATGGCACATTCTGTACAATACTACCAAAACTATTCCCTATAATGATGCACTGTGGCAGGGATATTGGATTCCAATTTGCCCAAAGGAGATTATTATAAAGTTCCTTTCCACAGTGTGGCATGAAAAATATAGTTACTTCTTTCACACTTCTCTTACCCTCCTCATTCACCACTGAAACTTTAAGGCTGAGTTTTTCCAACACTCTGATATCTACATTGGAATATACTGGATCATAAGTTTCAACTTCAACATTGAAATGGTCCTTCAGGATAAGTAACAGTGCTGTTTGATATTTAACTATTCTGCTAGTCGAGGGCTGGCCTAAGCCAAAGCAAACAATTTTCGAAATTTTGTATTCTTCATTACAAACATGGAGAGATCTAGCAATATTTTTCAAGTTAGTTTCAAAAGTATGAAATCCTTCACTTGACTGCAGCACATCTTTTGCTTCAAGTATTTTCCTGAAAAAAATCAAATGAAAGAAAAAAGATTTTTTTTGAATTGTAATCTTTTAAGATTAAATTTATTTTTGTTACTAAGAAGCATATGTTTAAAACGTAAGATAGATTAGTTCATTCCAAAACTAAAACTAGATTTTTTATTGTACTAGTTTTCTTTTATTGTAAAGTTAAAAAGGAGTTACTGAGCACTTCCATAGGCTGGTAGGAGATGCTTTGTTTTATACAATGCTGTGTTAACAGTGCAAACGTGGAGATAAATAGGAATCTAAAGTTATTAGATTTTGCATTTACCATTCTCATTTCTATTTAAGGAAGAGCTAAATGAATGAGGGTAGTTTACATATATTGTAAAAAAAATGCATTCCAAGTTCATTGTCAATCATTTAACAACTTCTGTCTGTTGATCATATAACAGCTTTTCATGAGAGCTACTTACCTAATACATTCATCAGCATTTTCTTGGGTTAATGTATAGGTATCTTCAGTTTTCTTATGATGTTTCCTTCTGGCTGCTTTCTTCTTGCTCACTAACTGAAATCCATCAGGATCCATTTTCTTTCTTCATGGCCATGTTACCTGAAGATCATACATCCATTTTGTTAACGTATGTTTTTGAGGATGGTATTGCAGTGGAATTAAAAACGAAGGGGGTGACTGTGTTGTTGATTGGTTGGTAAGGATATTCACTGTATGTATTGAACCAGGGCATGTGAAGTGTCTGGGGTAAACCATGGAAAGGTCTGTGGGGCCTGGATGTGGAAAGGGAGCTTGGTTTCGGTGCATTGCACATGACAACTAGAGACTGAATGTGAACAAATGTGTCCTTTTTATTTGTTCCTGGTGCTGCCTTGATGGAGGGGGAGGGATGCTATTTTGTGTGTGGCGTAGTGGCGATGAGAATGGATGAAGGCAGCAGGTATGGATAAGTACTTGTGTATATATGTATATGTCTGTGCATGTATATGATGTATACATCTGTGTATGTATATGTTGAAATGTATATGTATGTATCTGTGCGTGTTTGGGCATTCATGTATATACATGTGTATGTGGGTGGGTTGGGCCATTCCTTGTCTGTTTCCTTGCGCTTCCTCGCACACTCGGGAGATGATGGTTAAGTATAATAAATGTTTTTTTTTTTTTTTTTTTTTTTGCTTTGTCGCTGTCTCCCGCGTTTGCGAGGTAGCGCAAGGAAACAGACGAAAGAAATGGCCCAACCCACCCCCATACACATGTATATACATACGTCCACACGCAAATATACATACCTACACAGCTTTCCATGGTTTACCCCAGACGCTTCACATGCCCTGATTCAATCCACTGACAGCACGTCAACCCTGGTATACCACATCGCTCCAATTCACTCTATTCCTTGCCCTCCTTTCACCCTCCTGCATGTTCAGGCCCCGATCACACAAAATCTTTTTCACTCCATCTTTCCACCTCCAATTTGGTTTCCCTCTTCTCCTCGTTCCCTCCACCTCCGACACATATATCTTCTTGGTCAATCTTTCCTCACTCATTCTCTCCATGTGCCCAAACCATTTCAAAACACCCTCTTCTGCTCTCTCAACCACGCTCTTTTTATTTCCACACATCTCTCTTACCCTTACGTTACTTACTCGATCAAACCACCTCACACCACACATTGTCCTCAAACATCTCATTTCCAGCACATCCATCCTCCTGCGCACCACTCTATCCATAGCCCACGCCTCGCAACCATACAACATTGTTGGAACCACTATTCCTTCAAACATACCCATTTTTGCTTTCTGAGATAATGTTCTCAACTTCCACACATTCTTCAAGGCTCCCAGAATTTTCGCCCCATCCCCCATCCCCATGAGAAATACTTAGAAAAGCAAATGGATTTGTATGTAGCTTTTATGGATCTGGAGAAGGCATATGATAGAGTTGCTCTGTGGAAGGTATTAAGAATATATGGTGTGGGAGGCAAGTTGTTAGAAGCAGTGAAAAGTTTTTATCGAGGATGTAAGGCATGTGTATGTGTAGGAAGAGAGGAAAGTGATTGGTTCTCAGTGAATGTAGGTTTGCGGCAGGGGTGTGTGATGTCTCCATGGTTGTTTAATTTGTTTATGGATGGGGTTGTTAGGGAGGTGAATGCAAGAGTTTTGGAAAGAGGGGCAAGGATGAAGTCTGTTGGGGATGAGAGAGCTTGGGAAGTGAGTCAGTTGTTGTTCGCTGATGATACAGCGGCTGGTGGCTGATTCATGTGAGAAACTGCAGAAGCTGGTGACTGAGTTTGGTAAAGTGTGTGAAAGAAGAAAGTTAAGAGTAAATGTGAATAAGAGCAAGGTTATTAGGTACAGTAGGGTTGAGGTCAAGTCAATTGGGAGGTGAGTTTGAATGGAGAAAAACTGGAGGAAGTAAAGTGTTTTAGATATCTGGGAGTGGATCTGGCAGCGGATGGAACCATGGAAGCGGAAGTGGATAATAAATGTGTGTATATATATATATATATATATATATATATATATATATTATCTCTGGGGTTAGGTGAGAAAGAATACTTCCCACGTATTCCCTGCATGTTGTAGGAGGCGACTAATAGGGGAGGGAGCGGGGGGGGGGGGGGGGGGGGGGGGGCTGGAAATTCTCCCCTCTCGTTTTAGATTTTCCAAAAGAAGGAACAGAGAAGGGGGCCAAGTGAGGATTTCCCTCAAAGGCTAAGTCCTCTGCTCTTTATGCTTAAGGCTTGTTCAGTACTCAGCAAGCTGGCCATGTGGATCCACTAAGTGGAATCTCGGGTTAAGAAGTGTGGTGATGTATGTAAGTCTTTGTGAAATGAATGTAGAGCACCATTTTATGCAATTCTGTTAGTTCATGTTATTTCAAAAATAAGTTTTTATGGTCTTGCTTTTACATCTAATTGCTAGCTGGCCGTGTGTGTTTGTGGGCATTCAGAATAAGACTGTTTACATCCTTTTCAAATGAAATTTCATGAACATGTTCTTTTAAATAATCGTTTTCAAATTCCAGAGTAAACTTACAATAATTCAGCAGACAGAATTATTTTATGAGGTTTTGGATGAAAACTGAAAGAACATTAGTTCATCATAAAACAGGATGCAGCTGGTAATAATAATACCTGTGTATTTTCATCAAGAAATTGAAAGTGAATGACTGCCCCAAGGGAAAGTCAGATGATTTTCATTGGTTCTGTTAAAGAACCACAAATTTTTCATGATCTTCATAGCCCTCCTCACTAGCAACATATTTAAAGTCAAAGAATGATGAAAAGTGATAATCTCTCGGTTCATAGTGTCGATTAAATATAATATCATTGCAAGAGTGTCTCTTATCCCATGGTTAGATTCATGGAAGAGTTATGTAAACATGTGAAAAACCTAATCTAATAGCCAAAATTTAGAGCAAAAATACTCCAGCATTAATTGGTCTCTTGCTGGAAATAGCACATCTGATCAGTTTTTATATCATTTGTTGACAGGCTTTTACACTTATGGGTGTAAGTGGTATTTTTCCACTTGAATATCGAACATTAAGATGAATCTTGACCGATAGGAAAGCTAAATTTTTATAGGTGCTGTTTAATTTCCACAAAGGTATTAAGAATTATCACATCAAACCCATTCTTTCCGGATTTCTACTCCCCCACTGCTATTGCCTTCTTTTATATTAAATCAAATGATAATAGTCAGTCATGTTCCTCGATTATTATTGAATTTTCAAAACACTTTCCTTGCACTTCACAAGGGAAACTCTATGGGGGGTATCATCGGTCGTGATCATGTGTTTCATCCAGTTTTATGTAACTTTATCACCCGTTGTCCAAAATCAAAATACTGTAATAGTCTTCCCCACTGTGGAATTCGTTATTATCATAAATTAAACAAAATATAATCACACTCCCCTGCCGTAATTTTTTTCCTCCAGAACAAATGCTACAATTCGTGCAAAGTTGTTAGACGTCACAGTAAAAGTAATGGTATTTACGTACAATTAAGGAAAAAGTCAATTTTATCTTATGATTTACTATAATTACCTCATCTACGCCATTTTGTTGCTATTAAAGTATATTACACGGCTTTTCTGTTTCCCGTAGTCTTTTGCTTGCAGCCACTTTAGGTCTCGTAATTTTGTGTGACCTATTGGTTAAATACATGCCACCTTTGCAAGTTACTAACATTTCGAGGATGTGAAGTAGCGTCAATGTTGATATTTACAGCTGAGCGTTAATTCGCATCCTTCGAACATCTGTTTATGGAGAGTTCACAATTACTTCTGAATATATATATATATATATATATATATATATATATATATATATATATATATATATATATATATATATATATATATATTATTGTACATGCTAACCTTTCCCGTTATAGCTAGGTAACGCTAAACCACACGAATAAATTTGCGGGAGAATCCTTGCTGGGCTCATGTTCTATCAGAAAATTGATACAGAATGAGAGGATTTCCTTCCCCTGTTCCCGTCGCTCCAAATCGCCTTGTGCGAGACCTAGAAAACACGCAAATTATGCTGAACGATTTTTTTTTCTTGGTTTTTGCCACTCAAGGGTAGCCAGTGGTCAACGGGACTTACGAAGGATTCCTTCTCTCCTATCCCTAAGAATGTGAATATATATATATATATATATATATATATATATATATATATATATATATATATATATATATATATATATATATATATGACCGAACCTGTGCAAACCACCCAAGTCGCACCAGCTGCCGTTAACCAAATGTAGTATCCTGGCCACAGCGTCCTTAACCACTGTCGTGGGCGGGATCTTGTGTTGGCCACACCCCGACACACACCAGCTGCTTTGAGCGTATCTGGTGTTGTATGCCCCGCCCACACCAGCTGCCGTTAGCAGTTCTCGTTAGTTGCACCATCTTTCACGAGCGAATGTTAACTTTGCAACACCACCAGCTAGCTGCTTTGAACTCAGCTGGTGGTAACTGCATCCTGCACATCGGCTCCGTTGAGCATTTTTGGTGCTGTCCGCACCGCCCGCACACCACTTATATACAACCACACAAACAGGTACATGAAGAGTGAGCGTGCAGCTCTGCTTTGCTGCACGTTACATTCTGAGTTCAGCTGTAGCTTCATCTCTCTGGTTGAAGTTCAGCATCCACATTACTTTGTATTTTAGCATTTAACATCCACATGGAGTATCAGAGAATATCCGAAAAGTTCCAGTTAATATCAACCCACAAAAAATATTTTCATAGTATTGTCCTTGATATTTTTATCTACGCTCCTTATGTGGCCCATCCTATTTTTCAGCAAGGCAGTCATCTGAACAAAGCATATGTGTGACTTCAACTGAAAATTACTACCCACATTATTTTTACGGTACTGTCATACATGAGTTCAGCCGCAAACACAATATCGTTGGGCAAGGAATGATTAAGGACATTTGTAGGTGAACCAACAAGATGTGTTTCTTCACGGCTGAATAACCACCTTTATTTAATAAACGCCTTTCGTCCCGGTAGATGTCATTGCCTTTGGGAGTTTTTTCTACGCGGCTGTTCACACAATCATAGGGATCTTTCCCACCAGCAGATCCACATTGACTGATAGATCATTTTATCCCCCATTGACTGATAGATCATTTTATCCACGTTGGCTGATAAATCATTTTATCCTGTAGGTTGCAGTCATTATGAGTATTCTTAGTGCCTGACTGGTCGCACAACAGTGTGTTTCTTGGTAGAAATACCCAACGAGCTACTTTAGCTGCTGGGTAGAAATACCTCAAGGGCAAAATAACCTAACAAGTAGAAAAACTCCTAAGATTACGTGAAGGAAGGGAAGAAAGGCCATTAGTGCGATGTAACCTGCCGGATTGAGAGCCTTTTTGGACATTGTGATCTGTGGGAATCAGGCTCACAGGATTACATTTCTAAGCATTTATTTGATATGAAACTTTTAACCCTCTTATCAACGATAGTACTTTAACAGTATTTATATTAATTTTATGGTCGCTGAGAATGCTTCGTCAGCAGAACCCATGATATAGTTTTGTTTCTGCATAAATAGCTATCCCTTTAAAGTACAGGCTCTTGATGAAGATATTAGAAGACTAATATATATATATATATATATATATATATATATATATATATATATATATATATATATATATATTTTTTTTTTTTTTTTTTTATTTATTATACTTGATCGCCGTCTCCCGCGTTAGCGAGGTAGCGCCGGGAAACAGACGAAGAATGTACCATCCACACACACACACACACACACACATATATATATATATATATATATATATATATATATATATATATATATATATATATTTTTTTTTTTTTTTTTTTTCATACGATTCGCCATTTCCCGCATTTGCGAGGTAGCGTTAAGAACAGAGGACTGGGCCTTAGAGGGAAAATCCTCACCTGGCCCCCTTCCTGTTCCTTCTTTTGGAAAATCAAAAAAAAAAAAAAACGAGAGGGGAGGATTTCCAGCCACCCGCTCCCTCCCCTTTTAGTCGCCTTCTACGACACGCAGGGAATACGTGGGAAGTATTCTTTCTCCCCTATCCCCAGGGATAATATATATATATATATATATATATATATATATATATATATATATATATATATATATATATATATATATATATATATGGAGGCCTTTTAACGGCTTGGGGAACATTTTACTTTAAATCACAACACACATTCACACATGTCGCTGGGAGACTTTTGTAAGAAAAGTTACTTGCTTCTTTTAAGATATTTGAAAATAAAAGTTTGTGTTTCGGTGCTTAAACTCCAGTAAAGTCGAAGTTGATCATGGCTAGTTCTATCTGGAGACGTTTAAGGGAAGTAGGTATGATAGACCTGTAAATAACTGGTTTATGTGAGTCTCTGATATAGTTCGATGATACAGAGATTATGATTATGTCCAGAACGTTGATAAGAATGTACTAAAGTGTAATCCGTGCGTTTACAAGTATGCTTAATTATAACCTCAAGATACCATTGGTTTTCACTGCACATTTTGCTATTATGGTACTTCAAGACAACTTGCATATCTCTTTTTGAAACCCTATAGATAAAGATATTCTGATACGCTGCATTCGGTTGAAGATCTCTTTTATAATGTTGCTTGGAAAAGAACTGTATTTGCTACAGTATTCGAACACAGGGTAACACGCTTTCGAACACTTGCGGCCGCACGTGCATCTCGCATGTCAACTTTTCTAATGTTTTTAGACAATCAGCTGGACGAAGACATCGGTGAGTATCCTGGGAGAAGGAGGTCAGGTAGTGTGCGTTAGGGGTTATTATTGTTATTACAGTATTGTAATTTTAAGTGGAGTTACAAGATAATTAGTCGGTTAAGTTCTCAGATTCTGTTAAGAAAATCTTAGTGTATTAAAGAGTCGAGGGAAAGTGACAGGTTAAAATGCTGTATTTTTTGTAACAGTTAGGATCAGATCTTGTGTATTTCATAGTTATGAATAGTACTGTTACGTACGAGAATTTTCACTTGCATGACAAAGGAGTAAACAGTAGTTATATATGGAAATTTTCATTCGATATGGCGAAAGTGGAAAACGTATGGTTACTGTGGCTTATTGTTTGCAATTATTTATTTTTTTCTATCAAAGAGCAGCTAATGGACGACAAAGTTACTTAGTGGGTTAAGCCTCATGTCCATCGTTCATTGTGGTAAGGGAGAGAATTTTATGCTTTCATTGCTCTTTCTCTTGACTTTGTTTATGTACCATATATATATATATATATATATATATATATATATATATATATATATATACATATATATAACCACCTAAGTTTATTCCAAGTACTCTTTTTATTAATCAGTTCCAAAGGGGAGGATGAACAACTGTGTTCGCTGTAAGTCACGTGTTCCATCCAGGATTCAAACCCAGGCCCATTAGATTAACGGGTTACAATGCACTGCAGAGGTTTATTATGTCTTTGTGTGTATGAATTAGATAGAGATCAAGGCCACATCACCACAACATAGGACAAACACAGGACTGGTAGAGGGGATTCCACCAGCTTTTGACACTATTGAATTTTAAGTTCATCCATTATGGTGGTCTTCATTCATACTGTGAATGGGTGCAGATTAAAAGTTTTCACTGTTATTTGGCTCAAGAATTGTGGTTTAAGAGAAATGAATTGTACATATATGGTAGGGAACTGTGTCTCCTTTTTCCAATCATATTTGAACATTTGTGTTTATTTGATTAATCATATCTGTGTATCATTTTCAGATTTTTATATGTAGAAAGCATTTATAGATAGGGATACATCGTATATATTTCAGGACTTTTACTAGTACTTACACAGATGAAATATTCTGGGATTCTTGTATGTTTTTTTAGGCCCTCCACTAATATTATTTTATGGACAAGACAGATTTACGAGAAGAATCGTTATACTAATACCAGCTGCTGTGACCTTTTCTAAAAGTTGTTCATAGTGGATATGATTATATGTAAGTTAATAGCTGTGTTGATTTTAGGAATATAAAAAAAAATATATTGATGGTGTCTAATCCCCACACAGAAATGGAAGCCCCTGTAGATTCTGACACTGAAGAAGGAAGTGATGAATCCGTATCTCTCCCAGAAGACTTTGAAGAGGAAGTGGACATTAACATACATTTTCACTGTGAGCATTGTATCAAAATGATGAAGTGCCAGGAACGCCCCAAGCCAGGCTGGTGCTGTGAAATGGAGTTGTGTTCCAACGGCTGTGGTCACAAGTAAGGATGTCTAAATGCTGAGTAAATCTTTACTTTCTACTATTTTCTTTGGGAGATGTTTCCTCAAATGCTCAGTCATTTGTTCCTGGTGCTACCTTGCTGAGGAAGGAAGGGGTGAACAGGTATTGTTTGTACTATACTCTACCGTATTTTTCTGCCCTAGGATCCCATTCTATGGTGCCCTCAGCGCACTCAGGAAATTTGCTGCATTCCTTAGATGGGATCAGAGGTCAAGAGTGAAGTGCTATCACAGTATATGAGGGGTGAAAGCAGGACAGTTGAGGAATAGATGTTGAGTGTCTTCATTGTAGAAGTTGCATCTGTGTGAGGAGCCTTGTGAAATATTGAATCACTGACAATATTGTTGGAGAGATAAGTTGTGTCCAGAATGCAGACAAGAATATATACTGTATGTGTATATGGCATATGGAAGTGCCTTATGCCAGCACTTCCCCAGGGCCCACATAAGCTCTTGGTGGCCCGGCATGTAGGCAGCTAGTGTAGGACAATACTAGGGCTTTTTGGTTGAGTTATATTTGGACAAGAGTTCAGAAAGTCAAGTATGGTATGACTCAAATAAAATGCTTTTGTTCCTTATAAGAGCTCCTTAAGTTTACTTGAATTTCATTGAATTAGTAGAGCATTCCATCATCTGACTTTTCGTACTATGTTTGTTGATAATGTTACATTCCTAACCATAGTTGAAAATATTCTTCGAACCCAGTAAAAGTATTATTAGAAAGAAATTCTAAATGCTGGATGAACCTGAACAGTCTGCAGTATACCGGTACTTCAGATAGGCAGCATCTTATGTGATACTGTACAGGCAACATAGCTTTCTGGGATTAGGGTATGTAACAACATTTGGAAAGAAAACATTCACCTATTCCATCCTTTATATGTACAATACATATTGTCTCAGTCATTTTATCATAGCTGATTTCATGATAGAAGATTCTCTTATGCAGCATGTTTAAAACTGGTTTCTTTTGCTTTGATGTTGATGCATCTGAGTTGTACCAAAATACTGGTATGTGAAAGTTCCATAGATAGATCTTCCTTATTTGGTTTATTTATCAGGTGGAAAAAATTAAAAGCTTTGAAGAACAGGAGTGTTATTTCTGCAGTGTGTTAACTGAACAGTCATTCATATTGACCATGTATCCTACGTCTAATTTGTGCTTCGTCCATATTTGAAAGTTAAGCAATGAGGTAGTAAGGTGGCAGGCTAGTGTGACTGAATAAGCTTTTTCTTTTTGAACCAGTGCATAAGGTTAGTAGGCCTTCTAGAACTCTAGAATAATAATATTTTTATTTTCTGTCGAAGGTTTTTAATGAAATTTTCAACATCTGTTTATGACTGAGAAACTGATGCAGTGGAGAAATTAACTCTGTCTTCGGTTCCTTGTCAGAATTATATCCCTAAATAGTGTAAACATTTTCTTTGAGTGCTCGAAATTCCATTCCAGATTCCATGTATGTAAAACAGATGAACACCGCCTCATATGTAGTCATGAAAGAGTGCCTTGTATCAATGCTGGGTATGGTTGCCCTCTTTGGATGCAGCGTCGATTTTTAGCAGAGCACTTGCCATTCTGTCCAGCTTCAGTCATTATTTGTAATGCAGAATGGAATAGATGGGCCTTAGGGGCCAAAGAAAGGGAAAAAGTGGCAATGGCAAAAGGTGTGACAGCCCTCTATGATTCAACAGATCTTGGTAAGTAAATCAAATATGATTTTTTTTTGTATATCTTTGTGTAGAAATATTTTAACCTTGCTGTATCTGAAGGAAAGAAAAAAGTGTCATATGTTGATGGTAGTAGCAGTGGTGGTAACACCCTTTTTATGCCTTACTGATGGTGTTAGAGTTTCCCCAGCAGGCAGGTTGTTCAGAACTCTTCCTAATCTCCTTACTTATATTTAGTTGTTTCTTGTATTTTTAGCTGATTACCTCATGAAGGATCTTCTCCAGACCTTTTAGTTATCATGTGTTCACATTATTCTTCATAAAAGCATATCTTCCAGCACATGCTAAAACTGTCGGTAGGACTTTAACTCTTACTTCTTTTTTTTTATTTCAATTGTATTATATCTTCAGATATGTTTACTGGGCTAATATGTTTGATATTTACTTAATTTTAAGAGACTTTTTCTCAACAATTGGATTATTTGGGTTCCATTTGAGTAAGAAATGTATCGTAGAGTTGTGGAACGTACAACCATACCTAAACCATTTGTTAAAAGTTGAAAACAGTTATTACAGAAAGAAGGAAATTGATCAGTCACCTGTCAAAAATGTATGTCTAGAAACATGAATGCAGCCATTCTAACTCAACTGCTTACTTTGTGGTTTATCATGGTCTCGAACATCATACTGTCTTTCAAGTTTGCAGTTGCCCATTTCTGTTCTCTATTTTTTCTCATTATTGCCAATAAATGGTAATTGCTTTACTCAAGTGATAGCAAGACCAATAAGCAGAATTTTCAATCAATGTTGTGATCTTCGTTTTTGGGTCTTTTACACCAGAGGGTATGGTATTGGTTGTTAATCGGAATGTATGGAAAAATAATTTTCCTTTGCAACATCCATCTTTGATCGTGGAAAAAAGGCATACTAACATAGATTGATCATAAAGATAATTGTGACATGGAAATTTTTGGTTATTTTCAATTGCCATACGGTTTAGATCATGCACCAATTAGAACTGCAGGAAAGTAAGTGTTGGTAGGAATTGGAGTTGCACAAACTTTTTTTTTTCTTTTTATAATTTGGAGAATTGTGACACACCTAGACTGCAATGAAACAAGAAGACTGTGATTTTAAATTTATCAAGGAATAGAACACAGTATAAATTGAGATAAGTTATTTTTGAATGAAATGGAATGGGAAAGTAATACATGTATGTATGTATGTATATCTTTTTCATTATCATTATCTTTTGCTGTTTTCCTATTTACAGCAAACCAGTTCCTACAGACCTTTCTGTAGGTGTGTTGTTACCTCCTATACATCCTCCTATATACTAGTATATCTCATGCACATATTCTCTATCTTATGCTTCATTCTTACTGTACATTATCTGTGAACCTCATCCTTTTGTAATTTCACTTAAAACACATTCATATATTCTCTCTACATCTTTTATTTTTCTTAACCAGAACATTGGTATGCTGTGATAGGCTTTAGTTTGTTGTCAGTACATATACGACATGAAAGATAATGAAATAACTCTTGTTAGATAACCTGTGTAACCAGAGCATTGGTATGTTGTGATGGGCTCCAGTTTGTTGCCAATATACGTAGAACATAAGAGATAATGAGATCACTCTTGTTAGATAACATGTGTAAAAGCTGAAACAAATAACAGAAGGCTTTACCTCTGCATTACCTACACTAAATATTGATTTGGTTTGGTGTTAAACTCACATCTAATGTAGTAGTTAGATATACTAAGTGCAGTATTTATCCAAACATTCTTAAGATAATTGCAATGTTTGGTTAATAGATATCTTAGATTGATTTTATTTGTTTCATATTTATTCATTTATTTTGGAATTGATTTATTGATTCCCATATCTGGTAGGTCTCATTTATTCATCCATTTTTGGGAACAAATGATTGCTCACTGTTTGGGCTAGGCTTTGGTGGTGGTTCCTTTTTGGACCAGCTGTGAACTTCATTTGCTATCATGTACCATTACAAAGTAATGTAAGACAGTGAAAGTTTGTAGGTTTTAGGTCAGATTCTGCTTTACTTTTACCTCTTATTCAACTTCATAACTAGTTTGGGTTATGTGACGTTTGCATGACATTTATCCAAAAACATGTTGTTGTAGGAAGCCAAAACTTGCTTCTGGTATCACAAAACTGTGTTTACTGTGATAAAAGAACTCAGCAATATCTGTTTCTCATAAACAAAGGAAGTCATGTTTAGCCAATATGATTATTTGGTAGTCGAACATGTTAGCAGCAGTATTACAGTGCTATCTGAAAAGAAGTAATTGCCTTGCTCATTTGCTCAAATTATTTAGATAGATGAGCAGTGTGGTAAGTTTGGGAATCATATTGGTGATCAGATGATTATAATGACATCTAGTGGTAGTCATAGCCAGAAATATGCTTGTTGTCTCTTTACTAGCTTAGTGTTTTAGGAATTTACATATGAAGAAGCTGGATTATTTTGCATAGTGTAAGCTTGATTCTAAGTTATTTTTACCTTTTTTAGGCTCTTAGAGTATAATGCCAGATCAAGAGGTAAAGTTATATAACCACACAAATTCATTTCTTCTAAAATTGGAATTGTTCAGGTGTGTGATATTCTTCCATTGGTCTGAGATCACTGGGAAGCAGTCTCTTCAGTTTTTCCAGAAGCCTTCAGCTCCTACCTTAGAAGGTTCAGACAGTTCAGGTTCATTGTAGTTTAATTCCAGACCCCAATTACCTTCCTATGTTTAGTTTCAGACGTGTTAATTTTCAAAACCATATTTCATTTTCTTTAACTTCCTTAGAGCTCCAACAATATGCCTGAATTTTTTTAACTCAATTAGATCTTTCTAAATTTGTAAAAAAATGTGACCTAGAAATCTAAACCTTTGTACCCTGTTTACCTTTACTGTATTTAATCATGTTTCCTCTTATAGTTCTTTTATGTTAAATACAGTTACTTTGCTTTTGTACTGTATGTCTTTCATTTTGTTTTCCTTAAATACAGTTCTTGAGTCTTCTGCATTGCTTGTAACTTTTTGCTTGTACCTCTGTTGATAAAAAAGAAAAAGTGCTCATGGAATCTCGGTGAAAATGATGTGGAAGAATTGTTAATAGTTTTTAATCTGGTTCAAATTTTTAGACTATTGATAGTTCATTAACTTTTTTTTTTTTCAGATATGGCCTTAGCTCTTCATGACCAAGAACTTGTTAATGAAATGCAGAAAATGCCCAAGAAAGTTCGAACAACACTTTGCAATGGAATCACCCGCCGTTTTCCGTGTCTTCCTCTAATGATTCGTGGATCAAGGCATGAAACTGCGAAGGAATGTCTCAAATCTCAAAAGATGACTCGATCAGCAACAGATGAGGAGGAAGATGATCTCACTCCAGGTAGGTATTGCTATTACGTTTTTCATTACAATTATTTTTTTATGGAAAAGAGCAGCATGTGATACGAGGTTTCAGACACATTGTTAATACCAGGATGCATATATGTGAAGGGATATTGTGGCTGATGGTTGCTATTATATGCAAGAAGGCAAAAGCCTTTCTCAATCAACCATGTATGATTCTCTCTTATCCATAGATTTCCCAAGCAACCTAACAATACAATTGGAAAGAATATTTTACATCACAGTGATCCATAATTTGTCAGAGTGTAATTGCATCATCAAGCAGGAAGCCAGATTTACACAGCTGTCAGTTTTATAATAGAAGAAGCACTCTCTCTTGTATTAGTGATTGTTTTGAATAAGAATAAGGTTATTTTTTATTTACTCTTGTAATGAATATTCTTTGTATGTAAATGCATAAATGATACATATATATATATATATAAAGATATGTAAATTATTCTTTGTCTGTTTCCTGGCACTACCTCGCTGATGTGTTAAACAGTCTTTAGATTTTTGTTTTTCATTAGGTGAGTATCATTTCAGATTTATGCTGCAGTTTAAGGGTTAAAACAGTCTACTTCCTCCCTGTTCTATTCAGACAGCCCTCTGCCATCCCGCTGCTTCATGATTCTTTTGTATTTTGTCATTTAGGGCTTATGCACTGAAACCACAGCTTCCTATCCACATCCAGGCCCCACAGACCTTTCCATGGTTTAACCCAGACATTTCCCATCCATACTTGCTCGCCTTCATCTATTCCTGATGCCACCCTGCCCCATAGGAAACAGCACAAATGCATGAATGAAAAGAAAAAGGATAACATGTACATTCTCTTTTCCTCTCCACACCTGATTGGCACCCCCTGCATCACCAAGGTAGTGCTAGGAAACAGACAAAGAAATAAACCTAATGATTTTCTCATGGCAAGGATGTAAGTTAGAATATTACAGTAATTGTTTCCTTATTCTGAGACAAAAAACATTTTCATTAGTTTTTGTTTTATTTGGGGAAAGGGAGCAGTAGCTCACATAATATGAACCTTTTATAATGATATGTATATGGATGCCTGAGGGATGTGATATTTAACCAGCCTTAGCAGGAGACTTAGTGGTGTCTGTGAAGAGTGGTGCATCATCACCTAATGATTATAGCAGTTTGAGGGTTAATGGTTATAATGTTTTGGGTGCTTGGCTTTGGTTTTAGTGGTTTGACAAGCTGCTTCATCTGGCTGATTAAAGTTGATGTACTCAGTGTTTTCAGTCCGGTTGTAGAAGTAAGTGCCGTATGTATTCTGTGTTTCCTTTTAATAGCATTCCTTAGTTACTAATTAAATTATGTTTTTGTTGTCTGTGGGGAGTAATTTTTACAGTGAAACTTCTGGTATCACATCAGCCTATTTGTACTAATATTGTGTTTTGTACTGATTCCAGTCATTTGATGTTTTGCTGTGATTTCCCAGGTCTGTCTGTGTCTGTGTGCACTGAGCTTTTGCGGGGCAAGAAGCAGGGTTTATCTTGCACGAGTAGTGAGGGTAGGGGCACAACCAATCCTACTCATCCCTTCACCAACCCTAACTCCTTGGATGATGTCAACAACCCTGCCACTGATTATGGTTAATAATATTGATTACATCTGGTACACAGACTTAGATTTTGCATCATTATTTGTAGAAAACAGTCATTCTGAATTGATTATTGATACCGATTACACTCGTTTTTAGTATCTTTGTCTTCAAGTGTCATTTTGTCATATATTATTGTCATTTTAGATCCATCCCAGTTAAGTTACCCATAAGCCTATACCTTCATATAGTATCTGTTCACAGTATGGAATACCTTAATAAACTAAATTACATAACCTATCAGAAAAAATATAGGGCTTTCACTGCATCTCATTTCTTCTGGATATGAAACTAAGATTTTTTTTTAGTGTAGTTTATTTATATTGGACTTAAAAACTGATTTAGAAGTGATTGTGATGAATGGCTGTTAATCATTGTGTAAAGTGAAAAATGAGGAAGAGCTTTTTTACATGTTAAGAAATAGGGCCTGGAATGAGGATGTACATGAGTGATGTAGAGACCGTATGTACTTGTTCTACCTGATTATATTGGGAATAGAGGAATGATATTAGAAAGAAGTAATGTTTCCTATGTAGCATGTAATCAACGTTATACTACACATTCGTATATTGTGTCACTGACTTTGTATAGTGCATATATTTGTTTCATGGATTTTAGTAATTTAGTAATTTTTAGTACTTAGTATGAAGATTGGTAAACATATAGCACTGAACCCTTTTTCCAAGGACAGTTATTGAAGGTTCTTTGATATCTCTGTATCTATTAATATCTCTGACACCTGCCTATCCCAAACTGGAGCTCCCCCAAGGTGGTGGACAAGGTAATAGGGTCTCCATAATTAGTGAACTCAGCGCTGCTTCTCAGCCTTTAGTGGCTCACCTTAACAGGCCACTGGCAGAGGGCAACTCTAGTGCAGTGTTTGCAAAGGCTCTTATGTAATGTTCCTAATGACTACGTCTACCTAATGCTGCTGCCTAACGTTCCTACCTACTATTTCTACCTAATTTTCTACCTAAAGCTCTTGCCTAAATGTTCCTACCTACTACTTCTATGTATTGCTCCTATAATTTTGTCAAAAGGCAGGGCTAGCAGATAGTGCTCACCGCAGGAAAATCTAGATGTTTGAAGAATGAGCTGTATGAGTCGAGTGTTGTCAAGTGTTATGTGTGACAATGGAAGAGATTGTATGTTTGTGGACAGACTGCCAGTAGTTCATGTATGGATGAGGCTTGAAAGGAAAAAGAACAGCTACCTGGATCACTGAAGTACTGGCTCGCTATGCAGCCGTCACTAACCCTCCTGATACCCAAACAGGTAATACTGGTAATATAATTCCCTAGTTGTTGGCTGCCTGCCATTGATATATCAATGGGTAGGGATTGATGTAGAGAGAATTGATTCAGGCTAGGAATATTTCAGTTGATGTTAGAGGAAGGAATAGGGATCAGAAGCATTTGAAGTATTTTCTCTGAGGAGGATGGTGTGAAGGGAGATATTGGTTTCACTTAATGAATCAACATGTGTACATTATGGTGTGAAAAATTACAAAGTGCACTGGACATGGGTTAAGGATTTGTATGTACCTGATCCACTTATTTTTTTTCATTGAGTAAGTCCTGGTGTCATACAGAACTCTCTGAAAGCCCCTGCAGCCCAAGGCCATATTACCTCTATTAGCAGAAATGTAGACTCCTTTGGAATGAGAAGCTCTTGATTAGACTGTACTGCCATTGATACAGCCTCGCCAGAGGTGACTTTTCACTTGTGGTGTTACCTCTTGCAGGTGGCACCAGGTAATACCATTGGTGATATACAGACAGAAATGTGGAAACAGATGTTCCTGGACTCCACCTGCAAGTCGCCTTTGGGCAAGCAGTATCATTGGGTTTACGGTCTCACCTAAGAACATCTCACTCCAAAGGAGTTTGTGTTTTCTTGCTACTGGAAGTAGCATAGCCTTGGGCTACAGGAGCCTTTACAGAGGTCCTGGGTAGCAGCAGGACTTTTTCATAGGAATTGACCCTGGGGTACTCATGATAGATGAATATAAAAGCACAGGGTTGGTTTAGAACTTGGCTTCTCAAGAATGTTACAAAATAAACTTGGAAAATCATTGTTGAGTACATTTAAATCTGTTAGATACATAGTTTTAAAACATTTTTGTTATTTATTAGTTTATTGTGAAAGAGATAATATGTGTAATCTAGAAATTTCACTGTAGTTTTTCTCTTACACATGGTGGAAGAGTTTCTCGTACATGTTTGCCGTATCCCACATTAGCAAGGTAGCACCAGGAACAGATAAAGAAATGGTCTCATTTGCATGTATCTGCTCTCTAGCTGTCATGTATAATGACTGGAGACTTATGATAACTTAATTTGTCACTTATGTAGCATAGCAGACATGTAAGAATCAGTTTGTCTGATATCATCAACCCACCATCCATCTGTCCATCATCATGGGCACACTTTTACTGGCAGCATAATCTTGGTCTTAACTTGAAAAGTCGTAATCAGATACTTATTCAACTTTATATAGATGTTTACTAGCATGTAAAAAATTGATTAGCAAAAGACTTGATATCATACAGTTTTCGTAGCATTTAAAGAATTGAATGGCATAAGACCCTTAGCTAAAGTTTGAATTTTACCAGAGTTAGGCCCCTTATAAAAAGTTTAACTTAGAACTTAACCTGGTTGTCAACTTTAAGAAGATTCCACTTTTGGCCTTGGAATTTATTACATATATTTTTTTTATTATTTTTGAAACAGTATTTTCACCCATTAGTATTTCTCTGCAAATAACCATGCTGCACTGTTGGCAGCACAAGTCTTGTAGAACACCCATATGATCATCTTTTTGGATGAGTTGTTTTGCCATTTCTTGTAATTGCATATCTAATGGATTTGGCAGCAGTATGTGTTTGATGTGAAATCCTTAGTTATAAGTTTGACATAAGTTAGAGTATGGAGAGAAGGTTGAGTGAGGAATGAGGAACATAGAGGAACTTGAGTTACTGTGAAGTGCTTGGTTGACAATATGAAAGATATAGGCATGCATTGAGAAAGGATATGTGAGGTAATTCCTAAAAGCATAAATTAGTGGATATGAATTAAATTGGCAAGAGTAGCTTATGAGGGGAAACCAAAAGTGACAAAAGAAAGGAATATGTATCTGAAAGGATGTTCTAGTGGAGTTGTATATTAAGTTTTCAAGACTATTATTTTTTTTTTTATATGTTATGTAATGAATTCCTGCATACCTCACATTACTAACCATTTCAGTAGAATGTTCTTGCTTTAGAATATGGTAAGAATTTTTGGTAAAAAGGAAATTTTGAAATATGAGGTTTTCTCTTCAGGCAGTACAAGCCGCAAGTCAAGTCATTCAGGACCAGCACCTAAATCTGATGACATCTCTGCTCTGTGTTGTACTCATGGAATTATCAAAGACATATGTATCTTTTGCCGTGAGGATCCAGATGAACCTGATTTTAAGATGGGAAAAGTGTGGCGAGAACACATTTCTGTTAAAAAGCCAGGAAAAATTACGTGGACTGAGGAGCCATGTGTAGAAAAGGTACTGTATGGAGGAATATTGCAGCAGTGCATGATGAAATTTTATATGCAGAGAGACTACAGATAGGCGGATGATGTGTACATAAAAGATATCTTTCTTTCAAACTATTCGCCATTTCCCGCATTAGCAAGGTAGCGTTAAGAACAGAGGACTAGGCCTCTGAGAGAATACCCTCACCTGGCCCCCTTCTCTCTTCCTTCTTTTAGAAAAAAAAAAAGATATGTATAAGTGAAATATTTTATATGATTTATACATAAATATGTAAGTAGTTATTGTTTCTTTATGGATTCTCATGTCATGAGTATCTGCAGCCTAAGAAAGGTCTAATTTCACAATCCTTCCAGTTCATCTGTAGTCTCTTACTGCTTCTTTGTTTTTTCTTGTATCACTTGGACTTTTTTTGTCAGTTTTCTTCTATCATAAATTTTTGAATTTTTTGTTTGATCCTTAATTTTCTTATATTTTGTTTGCCCTCAACTTTTTTCTATTTCCTTTAATTTTTTGGTTACCTCTTCCTTTAAAAATAACCATGTCAACCACAACCACTTTTCATAAACACGTTTACATAACTGTCAGTATTACACCAAGCCAACTGCATGAGCCTCTCAGTAGGCTGGGTATCTTATGTTTTTTTTGTATTTTCCTTCATAATGATTATTGTTATCTAAATGATTATTAGTTTGTGAGTTAGGTTAAGACTTGATAAGAAATATGAAGAAGTGTATAGATTGTAATATTTTTGATACTTTATTATGAATTTATAGCTCTGTATTACCCTGTATGAACTATGGTTCTTTTGCCCTCATTCTCTTCCTTTTGTACAGTCTAAATGATTATTAGTTCATGGTATAAACTAAAGCTTAGTAAAAAGAACTGTTCAGAAGAAATGCATACATAATGATGCTAGTTTCCATACCACTTTATCATGAACTTATAGCACTGTATTAGCAAGTATGAACTCTACTTTTGTGGCCACACTTGCTCACTCTTCTCTTCCTTTTGTACAGTCTTAATTGATTATTAGTTCATGATTTAAACAAAAGTTTGATAAAGAGAACTGTTTAGAAGAAATATATGCATTTGATAATAATTTCTGTGCTATTTAATGGGTAAAAGTGAACTCTGTCTGTTCAGCAGTGGTTGCCTAGAAGCTGAGGCTTTTCTGCATTAGCTCTGCCTACCCAAGAGACGATTATAATTAGTTCATGAGTTACTTAAACACAGAAGAAGAGCACTATGCTGAAGAAGTACATAAATGATAACATTTCCCATATGATTTTGGATGTTGAATATTTATGTGGTGTTTACAAGGCTGACCCAGGACTTATGAAAATTATAAGTACCTCCTCCCTAAATATGTTCCACTCCTCACTGTTTCCCATATTGTATTTATTTTTAGTTTATGCTGCTTTTCATTCAGTCTCTTGTGACTTATTTTCACTATTATTTTTCTGCTCCTCATTTCCTCCTTTCTTAAACTGCTACAGACTTCGACTCTCTCCTCCACCTAAGAAATGATGTGACGTACCACCTTCCTGCCCCTTCAACACATTCACATCCAGTAATCTCTCCATTGCATGCCTGTCAGTTAGTGCTTAATCCATTGATGTCCATTGACCTCCAAACCCACTCATCCACAGAACCTTGTGTTTTATTTATTTATGTATTTTTTCCATACTTCATTTACCATGTTAGCAAGGTAGTGCTAGGAACAGATGAGGGAAGGCCACATTTATTAACATCCATTCTTTAACTCTCATGTGCAGTGCGCTGAAACTGCAGCTTCTGTACACAACCAGACCCCAAATACCTTTCCTTGGTTTTTCCTAGCTGCTTCACATGCCCCAGTTTACTCCATTGATAGCACTTCAACCCATGTACCACATCTTTCCAGTTCACTCTAACCTGATCATGCCATACACTCTCTTGCATGTTCAGACCCAGATCACTCAAGATTTTTTTAGCTTTCACCTTTTTTAAAATCAGGTGTTCCCAATCACCATTTTTTCTGGCATATATTATGACAACTTTTCCATTTTCATTTACACTGGATACACTATGTTTCTCAGTTATACCGCCAGTTGCTACATCAAAAACCAGTGCATTTAGATTCTCTTGTCACCATGATTTCATAACCAAAGCAGTCTCTCAGCTTGTCCCAAAAGAGTAATCCATTCTTCTTAGTCTTCTCCATACCAGGAGCATACGTAATAATGGTCACCCAACTTTCATAGTTTACTTTAATTTTTCTTATTCTTTAACTCATTTCCTATCGCTCCAAGATAGAGTCCTTTAGCTGCTCCTTTATTAGAAGTAACACCCTCTCCTTTGCTTCCAGCATCACCTTAACCGCTGACTTTATATCATTTTTATCCCATGAAGATTCCTTAACCATTCTATCCACTTCCCTTTGGACCTAGTTTCACCGAAAGTTAGAGACAAAGCTTCAGACATTGTACCTCTTCATTTTTCTCATCTTGGTACAATCATGCACTTTCTGATGCCCCAGCTTGAGCCTTTGAGGAGAAATTCTCACCATGTTCCTTTTGGTCTTGTTTTTGGAAAATGTTACTGTAAGATTGAGGGAGGTTTACTGACCTCTGCTCCAGACCATTAGTTACCTCTTATGAAAAGCAGGGGATACATGGATAGTTTTCCTCCTTCCCTATCCTTAGGGGTAAGAAAAACAAAATTTTGTGGGGTGGGCTGGAGCCAGGACTGGATGAAGGTGACTGAGCATGAATATGTACATGTGTATATATGTATATGGCTGTGCATGTATATATGTATGTGTTGGTATGTATATTTATATGTACGTGTATGAGCATGTATGTTTATGTGTGTATGTGAGTGGATGGGTCTTTCTTAGTCTGTTTCCTGACGCTACCTGGCTGACGCAGGAAAGAGCGATCATTTATAATAGAATAGATTTATAAATATATTTTAATGCTAAAAGATTTTATATGAACTAGCTTTTTATCCCTGGGGATAGGGGATTAAGAATACTTCCCACGTATTCCCTGCGTGTCGTAGAAGGCGACTAAAAGGGGGGGGAGCGGGGGACTGGAAATCCTCCCCTCTCGTTTTTTTTTTTTTTTCTAATTTTCCAAAAGAAGGAACAGAGAATTGGGCCAGGGAGGGTATTCCCTCAAAGGCCCAGTCCTCTGTTCTTAATGCTACCTCGCTAATGCGGGAAATGGCGAATAGTTTAAAAGAAAGAAAAGAAAGCTTTTTAGATAGAAATATGGTTGAGTGCCTTATGAATTGTTATTCATGGAACTTATGTTTCATACCCATACATTTGTTGCTCATTTGGTTGTAAGTTCTGTTTCTTTTTCAGATTAGGAAACGTAATCCATTTGGTATATATACTTATAAAAGATATGATGAATCTGATGAAGATGAAGAAGAAGGAGAAACATTAGATAAGATGAACCTTATATTTGATAATCAAGGCCGACCTATTGGAAAGCGAGTGAGATTTCAAACTCCTCCTCCAGCTCCTTTAACATCTAAGGGTCTGACCATGGAACTTACCCTGAAGCATTATTCAAGACATCAAACTAAACCAAGGGCAATGTTTACTTTCCAGTGTATGCAGGTAGGAACAGAATTAGTTTTGATTTTATGCATGCTTTTTCCCCACATTCAACTTCATGACTATATAGCTTAATAGATATACTCATCTTCCACATTTAGATTTTCTTTAACATGAAAATATTCCTCTTCCACATTTAGATTTTCTTTAACATGAAAATATTCCTGAAGATGGGTAATCACCCTCAACTGATGAAGATATGTGAGATACAACAAGGCTACAAACCACACATATTAGAGCTGTCAGAATAGTCTTTGGCTCCCTAGCAACCAAAAAGATTCAGCACCTACAAAATGAAGCAAATATTGTTCCAGTACAGACCTACTTTAACATGCTCAGCACTCTGTCCACTGCGACAGTACTACACCTGTCTCATCCGAACCATTCCATCAAGACTAATCTCCATCCCCAGGTAGAAATAAAAGGCATACACTGCCTCACATCACAGTATAGTATATTCACAAATCCTTGTACCCCCAACAAACACTGACAAAACATATATGGTATACTCCAGAATGACCCAACAAGCACCAAACAACCTCAGTTTAGTTTTAAATGCCACCTAACCGAAAACCACTCTCTCCAGACATGCATGAATTACACATTCTTGTGTGTGTTATGGACATCATCTATCTCTTCAACACTGCAGATGCTGATTCAACGTATTTGAATATGCTCCAGGACCACAATGCAACTACCACAATGAAGACTTTGATTACTTACTCCTTATTTGTCCAGCACTCTTCTTACAGACACATTCACATCACTATGCTGTACCCTGTGGCCTTGCATGGTTGATGTAGCTGGCTTCTTGAGCATTGTGGGAGCCCAACAGAGCCTGCCATTTACAACCAGGCCTGACAGACACTTTCTTGGTTCCCTCAGACTTCATATGTTCTAGTTTAGCTCATTGACAGGATGTTGCCCCCTTTATACCACATGACTCCAATTTGCTGTATCCGTTGCATGCCTCAAACACTCTGAGCATCATCTTTCACTCCATCCTTTCACCTCCTTGATTTCTTCCCTTTCCTTCCCTCCACTACCGACATGTATACCCTTACAGTCATCCTCTCCTTTTGTACGAACTGTTCCAGCACATCCTCTTTAATTTTCTCGTACATGCTCTTTTTACTACCACACCTCTTTTTTGGCCTTGTCATCCCTTACATGATCAACTCCCTCACAACACAAATTGTCTTGGGAATTTTCATTTCCAACATATTCTACTTCCATGATTTGTCATTTAGAATCCACACTTTGCCTTCATACATCCTTGATGGGACTACTGTACCATCAGACATACCCATTTTTGCTCACACACACCTTGATAAGTGAGTAAAGCAAGAACATCTAAAGTGAAGATATTAGGAAGATGGTACACAAAATGCAGTCAATAAAGTGTTTCAAATGGATAATGTGGAAGGAATGGGATGAGGGAGCAACACATGCTTATTGCTAAATGTGAGAACATTGAGAGGCTAAGTACCACTGGAGTAAATGCAAAAAAAATTTCCATGTTTAAGTTTAAGATTTGTTTCCAACAATGTTGGTATTGTTCACTTTAAGAAAGCTTGTTGAGGAAATGTTCCAAAAAGATGAGGGTATATGAAATCTATTTCTCACAATTTTTATTGAAGAATTCTGGTTTTGTACAGTGTATAAAGAAAATATGGTGATTAAAAAAAGTTATTACAGGCATTGAAAAGAGTTGTGCTTGCAGTAGAAATAATAGTGGCTTGAGTAACTATTTTAAGGTTAGAATGAGACTCTAATGAAGTGATGTTATCATGGTTCTCAGAGTTTGTTGGTGGTAAGGTTAAAGAAAATTTAGTAAACAGTATTGCTTGATAGGTATAAAATAAAGTGTGTATGGATTTTGTTATATGCATATGTTACAAAACTAATGCATATTTTCTTAGATGTTATCAAGTAGGTAAAAGAGTAGAGAGAATAAGAAATAGGAAAACTAGGAGAATTTATATTTATTAGGAAGGGGTTTGTTGATAAATGTTGGAGCACAGAAAATGTCTTTATTTAGGGAGAATGAAATTGAGGAATGACTGAATGAGTGCATTTTACATCATGAATGGAAATAAGATTTAGAGGAAGACTGAATGTAAAGTGAAAGGACATAGTGAAGGAACACATAGGTGGGAGGGATATCTTAGAAAAGGAACGTTGAGAGAGGTACAGCAGTCACAATATGTTTATGAAGTTCACCAAAAACTACTCAGTTGTACAATAGTTTTATTTGAAGTATGGTATGCATTTTGATGAGTACTCTTGATCACCATCCTTTTTTAAAACTTTCTTTATTCCTTTTTTATAGGAAGTGCGACGTTCAGAGTTTAGCAGCCATTACCAAAATGTTCACAGTGAGATACAGGAGGGTTTAGACGGTTGGCTGATCCACCGGTGTCCTTTGCATGTGTTTGGTTGTCCATATGTATATAACCGCCTTTATCCAGGACACAAGGTTAGTAATGAAATTCAGCATTGTGATAGGATATTTGAAGTTTTTTCTTAATGTTCTGAAGCAGCAATGGGAACATGTTATTAAAAATTCATGGTTATTATTGAAACTTTAGTTATGTCTGCTATGCAAATATTGTAATCCTTTTGGTATTGACTTCATTGAAAAAGTTGTCTTCCCCAGCCTGATGAAGATTAGCAGTAATTAAGATAAGAAAAATACATGTGAATTATGTAAACAAAAATAGTCTTTTAGACCAAGTGCATTACAACAATTAGGCTTTTATCTTAGCACTCCACAGCCATTCTAGTAGTTGGTAGGCAGCCACTGACCAGGGAGTTATATTACTGATACTATCTGCCTGGGTATTGGGTCATTGATGGCTGCCTAATAAGTCAGCATGTCTGTGGTTGACAAGTAGCACTCCTTTGACCCAGGTAGCTGTCTTTTCTTTATGCCAAACTCACATGTCGACTGCTGGCATTTTGTCTTCAAATATAAATTCCATCCATGTCACACTTAACACTTAACAACACTTACACAATCATTTTTCGTAACTAGATTTTTCTGCAGTGGGTTCTGTGCACTAGCTTTTCCTTTTGGCAAAATAGTAAGAGCAGTAGATAGAAGTAGTATATTGGAACATTAGACAAGAGCACTAGGTAGAATTATTGGCTTGGAACATTAGCTAGGAGGATTAGATACAAGTAGTAGGTTGGAACATTAGGCAGGAATGTTAGGTACGCACATTAGGTAATAGTTGTT
Organism: Panulirus ornatus; assembly: GCF_036320965.1. Lineage (NCBI taxonomy): Eukaryota > Metazoa > Arthropoda > Malacostraca > Decapoda > Palinuridae > Panulirus > Panulirus ornatus. The sequence goes on along the minus strand of NC_092259.1, from coordinate 9,066,441 downwards.
GGTGGGAACATTAAGGAGGAACCTCTGAAAGTACTGAACCAGACCTCTCCTCTTTGAGTGGCCTGTTAAGGGTTAGGCACTAAATGCTAAGAAGCAGCACTGGATTTCACCACTTACGGAGACTCTTTTGCTGTAACCATCCCCTCAAGGGAGTACCCAAAGAGAACAGCCATCAGAGATATAGATAGATAGGTAGACCACATCCACTTAAAATCCCTGTGAGCTATTTGACATGTTGTGACATCCCCCACTTTTATTTTCCTCCTCTGCTTGGAGACTTGAGTCTTCCTTTAGTATTACTGTAAATATAGAATTACTCATCATTGCTTTCCAATATGTCCAAGTATTACAGTTGGTTGTTATCACCAGAAACCCACAAGGTTTTGTGTTTTCCCATAGCATAGAGTGATAAGGGTCCAATTATTGTCCATGCAACTTCCTCCCACTATGATTTTCTCTGGGTAACTAAGTGTTAGATGTTTCTTCATGCTAGTTAGAGTTGCATGTGACATCTAGCATCAACAGATGCCTGTAAAGGAACCATTGTTTCCTTTAGATATGGGCAGGAAAATTGTAAATGTATGATCTACTTTGCCACCCTACAGAATTGGGGTTGGAAATCATAGTTTATGAGAATTGTTTCCAAAAAAATGTGCATACCTGTATGTGCTAAATCCAGCCCATGTAAACTGAAACCTTTGCTGTTCAGATTTATCCTTGACAACTCTAATGCTTTTTTTGTGCATTGTTGGAGCTGAGTGACATAGTAGCTGAGTTGTTGTTGCTCACTTAGCTTGAAGGTTCAGATATTCCTTATGCTTACTTAGCAAAGTGCAACCCCATGTTACCCAGCCTTCCTACTGCTGGCAACAGTTTATCTGCAGATCGTTCTACCAAGCAGCATTTAGAATTTTCTGGCTCTATGCTTGTGTTGACAAGACCTTTAATGAAAGCAGTGAAGGAAGGCAATCTCATATTCATCAATCTAAAGTCCTGGTCTCATTTGATGGGGAATCAAAGGTATTGGGTTGTAATGGCAGCTGTATTACTTATTTATGTACCTTCAGTTATGAAACTGGTATGCTTTAACCCTACTGGACTCATTCCAGATTTTGACATTGTAATTATGATGAAAGAATCACCATGTATTTACCTTAATTGATGAAATTTTCATCTATCCATTTCCTCTTTTCTTCAGAATATATGATTGATGTAGATTTACTTGCATTAGAGTTCACAAAATATAAATGGTCAAACAGTAACGTAAGAATAGAGGTTTGTTGTTGTTTAAATGAAAAGATTATTTATTTTCTTTCATAGGATGGTTATGTGGTATATTGCCACAGTCTTAATGCTTTCGGAATTCAGCCAGTTTAAATGAAAAGATTATTTATTTTCTTTCATAGGATGGTAATGTGGTATATTGCCACAGTCTTAATGCTTTCGGAATTCAGCCAAAACTCAACCATGAACATTCAGCTTGTGGTAAGTTTGTTGACAGATATGTTCTTTGTTATATTTGAAATATTGAAGTATTTTACCTTCCTTTTTGATTAATTTTTTTTTTTTTGTATGTTACTATATATTATTAAAATCTTATGTCTTTGTAACAATCTAATAAGATATATTAAATTTACGTTTTGAACTGTATTAAATTTACATTTTGAACTGATTTTAACTCTTCAGTCTTTATTTTGTTTCACTATGGTCTTCAAAGTATTCTGGTCTAATGAGGCTGGATTTCAGGGTCAGTAAGAGATTTTATTTGAATAAACATGTTTCTCAAACAGGGCACTGATAAGAAAAGTCAACTAGTGAATTGCAAAGGTGCATTGTTCTTTTACCAATTTATTAGGGGTTTATCAAGGCTGTAGAGTCACAGTTTCCTGTCATTTGACCTGCAGTCAGCAGGTGGATTCTCATGAATATGTTGGTGAGATTGCAGAGTATTACCAGCTTAGCACTTTCATTTGAGCTGTCTGAGCTGCTCTAGGTTCTCTTATTGTAGGTGCCTTTTTATCCACAGAATGCAGTCAGTAGAAAAGAAGTGGTCTGGTAACTTTTGACACTGGGTTTTCTTATATTTGAACACTGTGATCCATTTTGTCTGTGTAATTGAATTTGGTATTAGTTTAAAGATACCTGAACCTTATGTTCAGTCTTTTCAGGATGCAGGAGTTGTGGATGATCACTTACATTTCTAAGTTTTGAAATGTTTTGGTTAAGAATCTTACATTATACTTGGTCATGCTTAGGCTTGTAGTAAGAAGATACAGGAAGTCTCTGGTTAACACAAGTAGGCTTGTTGATTACACATGGTACTGTATTTTGAAAAAATCCCAAAACAGAAATATGGGCTGTACAGAGGTGTACAGTTTAGAACATCCACGTCTTTCAGATTACTTATATTATGTTCTGTTCTTGTTTGAACCTTATTTTATTTTTGTAGCCATTGTTACCCAGTGGTTTTTTAGCCAAGTTTAACCTCATCTTATTGTGTTCATCCTTCTCCTTATCTTTGCTATTCCTTTTTATTATGGGGCACCTGTTGCAGATTTAATGCTATATAAAGAACCCTATTTTGACTGTAGAAAACTCTAGTTTATATTGCCCAACCCCCCCCCCCTTTTTTTTTTTTTTAAGAGACTCTGCCATTTAACTTTATTTTCCCATGTAACTGAGCTCTGGAATTCTTATAAACCATCAGGGTAGTCAGATGTACCGTACGCTGTATGTTGAACTTCGTAATTTTGTTTATTCCTTATTTTCTCACTTTGAAAGTGTAAATTCTCTCTCTCTCTCTCTCTCTCTCTCTCTCTCTCTCTCTCTCTCTCTCTCTCAAACATATAGGCACTTCTTTCTGATCTTGAAATCCAGCCATACCCGTATGAGCACATGTATTAACATTAGTTTGTACAGATGATACTCGGAAATAGCCTTTCACATGGCCACATTTATTATCAGATGGTCTCCCAGGATCACACTCAAGTGTTGACAATGTAACCAGTGCAATCAGTCAGATGCCCCTCACACCACTGCAGAAAGCTCTGAAAGCTATTCCAGAAAACCGTAGAATGAGCAGCCGTGAAGCAGCCGGGCAGTATTATGCATCCAGCATTAACCTGACATATTTACCAATTGAAGTACTACAAACTATTGCCAGTTATTTAGATGGTTTCAGGTGAGTTGTAATTTTTGTTATTGTTTTTCTTTCTTGATCTCCTTGTAAATTGTTTTTATCATTGCTTTTTATGTCAACCAGTTTGATGAAATTGCTGTTTATTCTTATATTCAGCAAGGTTTTATGGATTAGAAATATGAAATTTTTTTAGCCATACTTATGATAGAGAAGGGACATGAGGCCACATGCTGCATCACTCTAGAGGCCTACAGCTCTCTGAGGGTGTAAGTTCCTTTATATCCATGAAAAGGTAAACATAACAGGAATGTAAGCATATCTCAAGACTTGTAGCTGTTCTTTGGTTTTATAAATTTTGGTTGTCTACTTAGTAATGTCAGATTTTTGAGATGCATATAGATACTGCCCAGTTGTAACAAAGGCAGTGCTATAAGAATACTGCTAATTGTTGACTTCTAAAGGAAATGTTTCTGTTGAAGCATAGCAATGGCTACCACATCCTTGCTGATATCTAAGACTGATCTTAGAATGCTCATTTCAGAGTTCTGTTGTTAATCAAGAGAGGAAGTCCATGCTTTCTTTATTAGCCATTTTGTGTTTATACAATGTCTACATTGGTTGGTGTTTATCAGACTGTAGTTTGATAACCCTTGTGAAACAAAATCATGATTTTCCAGTGCTTTTGTAAGTATTTAGTAACCAGTTTTTTAGAACTTTTTTAAAGTCATCCCTGTCTTGCATAGTCTTGTTTTACTGTCTGATAAGACCCTTAGGCAAGGTGCTGCACTTGCCATCCCCATTGCCAGATATACAGTAAAGCCACTGAACAGCGGCAGTTGTGGATGGGACTATCAGCAAATGACCTTTTTATGACCATGCCTTAGTTAACTGGGCCTTCAGTGAAGAAAACATTTGGTAAACACTTTGTTTTCTATATATCTATATATCTATCTTTGTTTTTCATATGTTGATAACCTAAAGGACTGATGTTACTCCATGAAACTGGACTTGCTAACAGGCAGAATACTAAAGAAAAGTAACTGAATATTAGTGAATGTGTCCATGTCCATAAATCTGCTTCTTAATGTTGGATCTCATTAGGCCTTGTTTTGGACCTGGTTTGATTATATTTCTCTCTGAAATGAAATGATGAAGGTGTACTGTAAATCAGGAGATCCCTAACATTCGCACATGTAGCTAGTACTTCTCAAGACTTTCTCTCTCGGAAACGGATATGAAGTAAACATTTTAGGTCAGAATGGGAGGTCATGAAACGAGGTCATCTGATTGCCTCAGATTTCTGCAGTTGAGAGTTTAAGATCTTTTGGTCTTTATGTTCTTTGTCAAGATTGAGTGTTTTGGTTAAATCTGCCTTTGATCCTGTTGCAGGGTTTATCTCAGGTATTTTAGAGCTGCCTCTTAGCCTTATTTTCAAATAAACTCTGGGAAGACTTATTTGAGTCCTTATTATCTTCACTTTCAAGTACTGCACTTATCATAGGCATATGTCACAAAGTTTGACAGCATATTATGCCTGTCTTCACTTTGTGTAGAATGGCTTATGTTTGGAAGTAACATAGTAAAGTCATAGAATGGGCTTCTGTATTTTAATGAACCATAAAGTGAGATTGCTTATAAAGAAAAGCATGTTGTTTTCTTAGATGGAGTTTTCACAGATTTGGTAATTATATTTTTCTCTAGGTTTTACTCTAGTTAATTAATTTTTTTTCGTTTACAGACAAAGGTTTCTGTATTTACTGTGAGTGATATATACAGTTTGGCCTGAGAATCAGTTATACCTAGATCTGCTGGTGTGTTTGTACAGGTTTTCCCTCTAGATACTCAAAGGATTTAGATGATTACATATAGTGCCATGTAAACAACAAATTCTAGAAAAAAACGAAAATGTTTTCCTTTGTTGATTTCACACTGATTGGCTCAATGTATTTTTTGTGGAAAAGAGTTGAGATGATTAGCTAGTAATTAAAAAGATAGCTAGGGTGCTTATTGTTTTTTTTATAGATATTTATAACTTTATTGTTCTCTATAATCTCCATTGAATAACCCTTTGGTACCTGCAGCATAGAAGGCAGGATTCTGTTTGGAACAACTGTAGGAAGTAAATGAAATGTCCAGGAAATAGATTAAACATGATTTAAAACATCATTTTATCTTTGTAAAAGTTTTAAGTTCTCATTATTACTTTTTACTTTATTTCAGCCTCAACAATCTTTCGTTAACATGTCGATTAATGAGAGATATTTGTCTCTCATTATTAAATGAAAGAGGCCTTGTCATATTAGAGTGGGTTCGATATATTGAGAATGGACAAGTAAGATGGAGACAAGGCAAAAAGGTAAGTCTACACTCATGTTTGTAGTTTAGTATCACTTGTAGATAGATATTTCTCGGAAGAGAGCCCTACAGTTAGATGGAATTATGATTAACATAGCATAAACTAGGGAAAAGTGTACTTTTCCAGCATGTTGAAAATATGAATAATAATGCACCCCACTTCTTAGTACTTTAATCACTTTATGTTAATTATTATTCCGTAATGAAATTTTTATATTGTAGTGAATTACTTTCTGATTGATAGACAGAAAGAACATGTAAATATGTCTGGTCTTTTACATAAATATCTCAAGATTTTCCCCTCAAGAAACTTACTTGATTTGACATAATTCGGATTTTGGGCACATACTTCAGCATGAATTAAAAGGTCATCAGTTTGCATTATCGTACAGAGTTCAAAATTTGGAAGTGCTTTTGTAACAGAATGAGTGAACTTGTTAAACCTCTTTCATCAAGTGAGGCAAATGCCTCCCATTCCTTAGCTAACCACCTGTTTAATGACTGCAGTCAACTTCTTGGTTCTGGTCTGCTCACTGACTGATCAGCAATCTCCACCCAGTAGTGATGGTGATGACATCATTATCCCATGGACATCTACTTGGTGGTGGTCACCATTAGTTGAAAGTTCTGTTTTTTTTTAAAGAAAAAGGGGAAGGAAGGGCAGGAAACAACCTGGGAAAAATGCTCATGTGACACAACTCTGGAAAAAAAAATTTTCCTGCTTCAGAACTTAAAAGTTGTCTCCAGTGTTGGCTCATTTTTCTGGCTTTGAAAGCATACCAATTTGAAGGAGGAGGGTTTGAAAAAAATTCAAAAAGAAGATAAGGTAAATTAAAAATCAATGCTTCACAAGTCGTCTTTTGGCACATTAGGGTCTGTCTTTCTCAGCGTTCCAACACCCAGGGTAACACCATATCAACTTATGCCACGTAGAGTAAGGAAACATTTATTAGTAAGTTAGAGGAGTGCCAAGGATCTGTAGTGTTGGTGTCCTTCAAGGACAGGTTCCTCGGAAAGGCTGAAAGTGGAAGCAACCTTCCCAAAATCATCGACCCGGACATACATGCAAGATTAGGGCCAACAAAACAAGTCTCATATTCCAGGAAGAGATGTTCCCCTTGATAATCTTTCGTGATCTCTGCTAATCCTCAAAGATTTAACGGGGCTTAAGGAAAGTTCTTTAGCTTTAGTCTCCTGGAATAAATCAAAATAGAGGTTTCTCCTAAAATTACTCCCATTAATGTTACTCATTTATCTTTTCACATAGGGTCTGGATTTGTGTGGACCTAAAATTCATCATTAAGAATGGGAAAGTTTTTATGTTTGGATATTGCCTTACTGGTGAAACGACCCACCAAATAAACCAACTGGAATGAAAGTACACAGTTGAATGCATCTTGTGCCATAGACATTCTGTTACCATGGTTGTTGATCTTGAGGGTTATCTACCCATACATACAAACTTAGATATATGTTGTCTGGAAAAACAGGCTTTTTTAGTATTACTAGGAATACTTCTTTTTCTTTCTCTCTCTTTGTAATAAAGGAAGGAATCTTCAGGAAACTATTTCCCCAGGAGCTGTAGTTGATGTCAAGTCATCTTGGACTGGCATCAGACTGTTAAAGTAACATTTGTGTTGTCCAGAGATATATCCCCTAGGAGACAGAGAACCTGTGTAAGTGCACTAATTTATTCTAAGCCAGGTAATATTCTTCCATGAATAGATAAGTATTCTGGCCTGGTAATGCATGACTGGCACTTTTCTCACTTGATTTTTGATTACCAGAAGAGTATTCCATCCCTAGGAGGAATAGAGGACTCACGAGATAAACCACTGTCAAAAAAGGTTAAGCTTGCAAGTGCTCTGTTACACTAACTCATTCGAAAACATTTCAGTTTAGTTCCTTTCTTGAAACCCCCAAAACAAGTGTGCAGAGGAAAAGCAAAAGGTGATGTCGAATGTCATGTCACGACCTAGCAAGGTACAAAAACCACAACCACAGATTCCCAAAAAAGCAAAGCTGTCGCATATGAATACTCATTTTTTTCTGCATCTGAAGAGCTTTGGTCCCACAAGGGGTTAACTGTATTTTCCTTCCCTTGGGGTAGCCCATGCTCTTCATTGCTTCGTAGCACAGCAATGGTCAAGGTGTTCGATGGCCAGACTACATGAGCCAAGTGATGCATCTTGCCTACCTTGACCTAAAGGTGATCTTCATATACAAGTTGCCTCCAACATAAGAAATCTTATGAGAAACATAGGTTCAATGTAAAAGTAAGCCTTTCCCCTCAGGTTCAAAATGCCTGCAAAGCAGAGTTTTGATTGACTGACATCCACATATACATGGCACAACCCTGGGGTTTGAATGTGTCACTACTGTTGGGCAGTACCATTGAAGTTAACATCTTTATATATTCCATCCTGTAAGGGCCATACATGGAAAGCCTCGAAGGGAGTAAAAAAGTAATCCACAGCCAGGGAACAGAATAAAGGGATGGAAGAGTGTCACCATCCATTCAGAAAAGCTAACTTAAATACATAATAGCATTAATAAATGTTCATGTGAATTAATTCAACTACATAATACACCACATCTTAGATAAATCATACAAGGATACATATCCATTCATAGAAGGGTGGAAAAAGTCATAAAAAGAGCCGAGGAAGAACATCCTCACATGTCTGTGTCTTTAAGATTTATGTGATTATGTTTGGAGATTGTTAAATGGTCAGTGGATAGGCCAAGGTCAAGTTGTAGGCCACTGTTATAGAATAGGAGGTTAGTAAGGGGTGAAAGTCTTAAGAGAAAATTTAGGATACGTTGAAAATAATGTCCATTTTTTTAGAAATTTGTGAACAAATTCAGCATAACTAAATGTGTCTGTTTTACTGTTAATGCAAGCAGTGGAAGTCATTCATTAGCAATTGAATTAGTGTTAATGAAGCTGATTATGTTGCAACTGTCTTGTCATAGAGAACGGTTGTCTATCATTTCTTGAAAAGTGAAGATGTCATTTGTTAGAAGGGCTCAGAGCAATCCTGTACCTTTTGTTTCATTGATTGCTACCATGTGGCCTTTAGGAAAGAATGAATGCATGTCTTTCAATCCATTTGTTTTGCTTCTTTAACTCTTTTGTTCATGGACTTTCAGATTTTTGACAGATCATGCCTTTTTTCAGTTTAAGATAAGAGAGAATTAATGTCTATAGGAATGTTGTTCAGTAAGAGGCTTAGAAATTGGTTACATTTGTTAGTGCTTGATAAGTTTTGGGAAATTCTATGGGTGGTCAGTGTACTTCAGTAACAGTAACTAAGGCAGTAGACACAGTTACACACTTGTTTTAATAAACAATCTTTGTCAAGATGTTATATTCAGTTTGTAAATTCAGTACCACTTTCTTTGTTACAGCGCCGTTTCTTCAGCAAAGCATTTGAACATGTTAACCACTGGGGTTTTAGGGACACAGCTCATATGGCTAACCATCTGCAGAGTTGTCCATTTAATAATCGGTAAGTTTTATTGTTTTTTCTGTCTTTTGATGTCTTTTAAGTTCAAAATTCTCATGCACAGGTTCCTATTTCTCTACTTAAAGAATGTTGGCTTTTGAGAATTCTCTGACCTTTTTGGTCATGGTACATCTCTTGATATTTCATTTCAGTAACTTAACTTTATATTTGAATCTACCAAAATTTTCACTTGTGTGGTAGAGTGGTCACTGAAGTGAAGTGTTTGTGTTTATTTCCCTTTAAAGAAAGTGAAAATTTTTCAAAAGTTTACATAATTCAGGGGACCCACATCAGATAAGGAAAACCAATTATATAGAAGGAATATTACTCAAACTGAGGGAGCAAAATGGTATAAGAGTACCATGTAAGAAAAACTGGAGTCATAAGATTATAGTGAATATTAGAATGTGGAAGGCCTGTCCATTATGGTCCTGTATATTTTGCCTCCCCTTTGGGAAGATTCTCCCTCTCATCTTCTTCCTTTACCTTCCACATTAACATTTTGTTTTAGTCCCATTGACTGTCTCATCATTTCTTATCATTAATAATTCTCCATTATGCCCCATAAGCACAACAGTCCATTAATCCTGGCAATGATTGAACTCCACATGTTAAAACATTTACACACTCTGGAATGTGTCAGTGTTTTTCATTTCGCTAGGTGACATTTTTCATGATTAGAATGTGTGGTGAGGGAGTTATATGCAAGGGTCATTGAGAGAGTGATGGATAAGTAATCTGTAAGGGTTAATAAGGCCTGGGAAGTGAGTCATTTCTTTTCTAATGGCACAGCATTTGGTGGCATATTCAAGTGAGAAACCAGTAGTTGGTGTCTGAACTTGGGAGTGTGTGAAAGGAGGAAGTTTATAGTGAATATGAATAAAAGCAAGGTTATTAGGTTTAGTATGGCAGAGGAACAGCTTAGTCGGGGTGTATAATTGAATGGAGAAAATATGTTGGAAGTGAACATGTTTTAGATACCTGGGAGAGGACAGTGCGGCAAATGGAACCATGAAAGTGGAAGTGAGTCATGGGTAGGTGAAGGGGTAAAGTTCTTGGAGCATTGAGGAGTGTGAAGAAAGAGATGTCATTATATGGGAGGGCGACATTAGGTATGTCTTAGCGATGTTGTCTGTATACATGGCAAAGGCTTTAGATGAGAATGTGTGGAGGAGGGTGGATGTGTCGGAAATTAAATGTTTGAGGATAGAACATACTGAGAGGATGGTTGATCAAGTGAGTATTGAAAGGGTAAGTGAGGTGTGGTAACAAGAGTATAGTTGAGAGAGTCTTAGATGGTGTGCTGAAATGGTTTGGATATTTGAGAGAATGAGTGAAGAGAAGTCAGTAATCAATAGGAAATTAGGTAGGGGCCTCTGTAAATACTGCACTAGAGTTGTCCTCTGCTGGTGGCACTGAAGGCTAAGAAGCAGCACTGGAGTTCACTAGTTATGGAGACTCTGTTGCTGTGGCCACCCCTTGAGATGAGTTCCAGTTGGGACAGGCATCAGACATAGATATACAGATAGAGTGAAGCAAGATTGACAAAGAGATAAGTATCAGAAGCAGAGGGGACTGGGAGAAAGAAGACCAAATTGTAGGTGGAAGGATTGAGTGAGAAAGATTTTGAATGCTCAGGGCTTGAACTTGCAAAAGGATGGAAGGCTTGCATGGGACAAAGTGAATTGGAGCAATGTGGTGTACAGGGGTTGATATGCTGTCAGGAAACTGAATCTGGGCATATGAAGCAGCTAGGGGAAATCGTGGAAAGGTCTGTTGGGCTTGTTTGTTGATAAGGGACTGTGGCTTTGGTGCATTACACATGACAGCTAGAAAATAGATTTGAGCGAATGAGGCCTTTATTTAATGTGTTCCTGGTGTTACCTTGCTCATGTGGGAAACAGCAAAAAAGTAAAGCAATATATATATGTATATATATATAGCGGATGGAACCATGGAAGCGGAAGTGGATCATAGGGTGGGGGAGGGGGCGAAAATTTTGGGAGCCTTGAAAAATGTGTGGAAGTCGAGAACATTATCTCGGAAAGCAAAAATGGGTATGTTTGAGGGAATAGTGGTTCCAACAATGTTGTATGGTTGCGAGGCGTGGGCTATGGATAGAGATGTGCGCAGGAGGATGGATGTGCTGGAAATGAGATGTTTGAGGACAATGTGTGGTGTGAGGTGGTTTGATCGAGTAAGTAACGTAAGGGTAAGAGAGAGGTGTGGAAATAAAAAGAGCGTGGTTGAGAGAGCAGAAGAGGGTGTTTTGAAATGGTTTGGGCACATGGAGAGAATGAGTGAGGAGAGATTGACCAAGAGGATATATGTGTCGGAGGTGGAGGGAACGAGGAGAAGAGGGAGACCAAATTGGAGGTGGAAAGATGGAGTGAAAAAGATTTTGTGTGATCGGGGCCTGAACATGCAGGAGGGTGAAAGGAGGGCAAGAAATAGAGTGAATTGGAGTCATGTGGTATACAGGGGTTGACGTGCTGTCAGTGGATTGAAGCAAGGCATGTGAAGCGTCTGGGGTAAACCATGGAAAGCTGTGTAGGTATGTATATTTGCGTGTGTGGACGTGTGTATGTACATGTGTATGGGGGGGGGGGGTTGGGCCATTTCTTTCGTCTGTTTCCTTGCGCTACCTCGCAAACGCGGGAGACAGCGACAAAGTATAAAAAAAAAAAAAAAAAAAAAAAATATATATATATATATATATATATATATATATATATATATATATATGTACTTTGATATATTATGGCATACATATTTTTGCAATTTAATGCGAACATTAGTTTTTTTCCACCTGTTAATCTCTTGGTGGGATATTAAGTAATGTAAGTGCTTCTTGAGGCAAGTTTAATTGGGTGATTGAATTGCTTCTTATGTTCATACTGATCTTTTTTACTCAACAGACAAATTGCAGAGAAGAAGTTTGCATACGTCCAGCCAAGAAAAGATGGAACAATTCGAAGCCACTTGAGAAATTGTAGAGTATGACACTTGGAACATTACTGAAAAGTTCGTATTTGGAGTTATCAAAGCTTTATTGACTTGGTATTATACTAGGGTTTAGAATTTTTGCCATCAGATATTATTGATAATACTATTGTTTATCATCATCATTGTAAGTAGAGCTGTTGTGTTATTTATTTGATTTGATTTTATATTGATTTTTATTCTATTCTATGTTGATTATATTTTATATGTTTATGAATTTTTATTCTTATTATTTTGGACAGCAGGTACTTTGTCCATGGTTGACTGAACTGAACTTAGTGATGAAACTGCTTCTCTCTTTTCTTCATCTTTCCAGGAGGGGATATGTTACCTGATAACGAAAGTAAAACATTTTTTTGAAGAAATAGATTCACTCAGCGTGCTTATGATTAAAAGATTTACTGTTACTGTACAATGCCATAGATGTGACTTTTCTATATTATTTAGGCAGTAGGTTGGTTGCTCTCTGAAAATCATACTGCTGAAAAAGTTAAAGAATTACCTTTTTTCCCATTGGTAATTATTTCCTAGTTAAAAGTAAGCTGAGGGTACTATAGCTTTCATTTCGTGCTCAGATGTTTTGGATTTTGAAGCATACAGTAAGCCTTCCTAAAAGAGAGTGAATAAAGGCCCCAGAACCACTTCATGTGGCCAGTTACTGGTAATTAGCCATCATTGATATATTGATATATGCAAAGATATACTATGTTCCCAAATACTGTACCATAATTTGATAGTTACACCTTTACTTCACATTGCTCTGCCAAGTAGAAATTGGAATATTTTTTCTGTCACCAAGCACACAGAAATTTGTAGTGCAGTGTGTTGCAAACTGTGAAGGAAGGCAGTTGCTTGAGTGCATTTTCTTGTCTAGAATGCAACTTAGAGTGTGATACAAGTATTTTCTAGTCCTTTGTTTCATTGTAGCCCACTGCAAAACTGATTTTTTCAACTAGTGAAGGTATGAAGTAGTCTTTCTATAAACTTCCTACAATCAGAAAAAATGTAACACCTCATTAGGTGTACTTTATGCCAAGTTTATTGGTTACTTGATCTGCAGTGATAAATTTAGCTCCTATTAGAGAGCAATATAAAGTTGATAGGATTGGGCTACAGGGTAAATTTTTTTTATGTTGACTCTAAATGACTAATTAGTGGGGATGGGTAATTTTTTTAGGGGTTTGGGGTCAGTATATTGTAATTATTAATTTTTTCACATTCTGTTCCAATTTCATGCATTAGTAAGGAATTGCCAGCTGTCATGTGCAATGCACTCTAAACATAGCTTCTATCAACATATATACTTGTATTGACATTATTGCTATGGAGAAAATAATCTCATATCTGTCAGGATGAAACAAGCCACCCCAAACCCCTGCATCCACTTCAACATCTCTTCAGGGACGACTTATCATATGATTTGTAGTCCATCGTGTCTGGGCGAGATGTTAGAGTTGTAATATCCTAAGTTTGCCCTGTAGGTGGGTTGGAAAAAAAAATATCATAAGATTAGAACTTATTTTCTTAAACTACAGTCGCGCTGCAGCACCATTCAGTGGTGTGCCTTACACTGACCTTCAAGAATTACTAAGCTCTCTTCTCCTCCTAGTATTTCTTTTACTCTTCCAATTTTGTATTTTAGATTCATCTTTCATGAGTAAACTTGCTGAGGCAGTCTTCATTCTTTTTATGCATTATTTCTCAAGGGGCAGGCAAATTGTTGCTGCTTCATTTTGATAACCAACTAAGCATGCAGTGATCTTCACTACATATTTCAAAGGGCTGCATTTGGACCTCTGACATTTAGTGAAGGGGTTGTATGCAATTGAAATGTTTGGGGAAGTTTCTTAGTGTACTACCCTTCAGTCAGTGCAGGAGATTGCTTACATGTTAATAATAGAAATATAATTAAGCGGTTAATAACTGTTGTCTGTCTATATGAGAGATTAACTTGGAATGCAATGCGACATATTTGTAAATCATATTTTTGTGTATGAACATTTGTACAGCACATGCATTTTTACTTTTATAGATTATGCAGAAAGCTAAAAATGACACTATCAGATGTATTGTGAATGAAGATGATTAATGCTTTAATAGAAATTTAAGATTTCGTAGTATGGAGCTGATGAGTTTCTAAAGAAAATCACCTGCAGGTATGAGATTTGAGAGATCAATGCCTCTTTTAGGGTTGGGCTGAACTTTGAACGTCACCCAAATATATGACCAGCTCTGGAGCTTGTCTAAGTCTTTGTAATTTGATGTAATACTTGTCATTCATAATTTCTCTCATGGCTTTAACATCCCTAACAAACATTACTCACTGATGGATAACATTCCCTCTGGGAAGTCATTTATGTCATACCACATTTATGATGGTATGCCACTACACACTAACTCGTTTAGCAAAAGCACCTTTGATATGTGTGCTTTGTTTCTTTCAGCTCAGATAGATTTTAGTCGACCAGAGCAGTGTTTCATTTACTCTTATTCTCAAGCTGAGCTTTTCCATTCTGATCTCTGCTTTAAGCATGCTGAAGAGTTTTAGTTTTATTCCAACAAAGAAACCAATTGATAGACAACTCACTGTGCATTAAGTACCAAGAATATCAATAGCACAGAAAGTGGAATGTGTATCAAAGACCATGGTAATGACAAAAATGCTATGCAAGGCAAGACTGGGTCCTTTTGGGGCTGTAGTGCAAGCTGTGATGACTGAAATCATTACTCCTCTTGCTTGTTTTTTGAAAATTTAAATGTTTCTATCAACATCTTCTGTGGGATGGTATCAGTCATGTACCCTGATTTTTTTTTTTTTCTGTTTATACCTACTTGCCATTCCTGCATCTTTTTTGCAGTCTAGCATTAATCTACCAATGTAATAGGCCTGGATTTGAATGCCAGACAGGGCAGATGGATCACGGCTAACTCAGCAGTTCATCAGATCCTCTAGGGTTGGTCACCTTGTATAATCTGGAGTGTGTATGTATGTGGATATTTAAGGTTAACATACTGAACAATATGAAGAAAAGGCAGAGAGATGGGGTAACACAAATGCAAAACTTTCCCTGTAGTACACTGATACTGAATACAGTATATTTTTTTTTTTTTTTTTTTTTAATTTGATAACTTGTGTTTGTAGAGTGATGACCACTTCGTTGTATGGCTTCGTTGTATGGCAGTTGGTTTTAGGCATTGGTCTTCTCAGGCCTCATATCAGGAGTTGAAAATCATCATTGAAAAATAAAGGGCTTCCTATTGATCTGATAAAACTGAAATATACCTCCTGCCCATCCCACCATTTTACTTAGGGTCTTGAAATTCAGGTAAGTGACTGAATTGTTAACAGCTGAGGTTAGGATGGTACGATGGTGCTGATATCACAGAGCATGTGGTAGTCATACTGATCTTTTCCATGAAAACATCCTGAGATGATTGTTAGGTACTTATGAGATTTTGTTCTCTTTTCTTCCAATTGGAAGCTCTAACAGAGACTGCATTGGTTTGAGAAATCTCAGTCCCAGCCAGGTAGGAAGGTGTGCAGTGTGGTTCCCATATGAAATCTCTATTTTATATGATGGAAGAGGGGGACAGGAAGGAAAATTTGTTATATTCTAAGGGAAGATTTCCTCTGTTAAAGAATATTTTTCAGTGGATAGTATTCTTTCCATTCTGAAGTCAGTAATAGAATGGAATTGCAAGGGTATTTTTTGATTTACAAATAGTGAAGGACTATAGCTTCAGCAGTTTTGCCATATGAGCAGCTAAAACAAAATCACTGTGATCTTCATTTTGCAATAAATATTTTACAAATAAGGGTGCATTATTCTGTGTTTGATTTTTCCTTCATGTCATAATATGTCATGTGATGTAGAAAAAGAATCCCTCAGCATCCAGTAGAAACAATACATCCATTCCATCATAAATTATGCTTCATTTACCTGGTTACTCACCCTTTTAGGAGCTAGCATAACAAAGCAACAAATCACACAAAACATTGGACTCGGGACAATCACTGGTTGCATAGCAGCCGTAGACGCTCAGTTCCAGGACACCTAAACAAAAATACTTCCAGTACAAAACAGGATTTGTAGCTAAAACTATTTTATTTATGTATAATTGCCCCAGGACCCCTTTCATAGAAAGGTTCCTGGTGTTACCTAGGACTTCCTTCCCCAGGGCACCTGCATCCCAAGCTTGCACTACCTCCAGTACAAGTGAAATGATGGACTCCTTTGGAGTTGGAAGTTCTTTGACGAGACTGTACTTCCAATGGGAAAACTTTACAGTCAAATTTCATTTGTGGTATAAACTCAAGCAGGAGTACAGCAGCACCTAGCTAGAAATTTATATTTATTTATATTCATTATACATAATTGCTGTTTCCCACATCAGTGAGGTAGTACCAGGAAACATGAAGAATGACCCATCCATTCATATGCACATATATTTACATAAATGCCGATACATATCTACATACACATACACAGACAAATACATATATACACATGTACATATTCATACTTGCTAGACCTCACTTGGAATAGGTTGGTCATTTCTGGTCACCAAACTTGATCAGAGAAGAAACTATAAAAGTTTTTCAAAGGAAAGGAACCAAATTAAAACCATGTCTCAGAAATGAGCTTTTGAGGAAAGATTGAAATACCTAAAATTATTCCCTTTTTAAAAGCATAGACTCTTTGGTGACTTACTAAAAGTTTTCAAGATATTAAAGGATTTTGACAATATAACCTACAAGAATTCCTTTCATTTAGACATATTCGCTGAATAGAAATGGTGTGAAAGTTAAAGAAAGATATGTAATAGTATTGTAGGCAAGTCTTTTTCAGCTGTAGAATGGTAAAACATTGTAATAAACTGCTTCCAGATGTAGCAAATGCAAAGATGATTGTAAGGATTTTTTTTTTTCAATGTAGCTGTGTGTGCACAAATTGGTAGAGAACTTTCCTGTTCACACTTTCCTATAAAATTCCCATTTCCAAAGCAGTTTGCTTTCATCATACTACATAATGTAATTAACTACTTTTCTTTTTCTGCCAGCAGTTGAGCTGGAGGGAGAGGTGCATGGGAAAATGCCTTCTACTTTAATGTCGTGTTTCTACCAGAGATAACTTCAAGTCAGCAGATTACCTTGCCATGGACCATCAAGACTTCTGTTATCTGTCCTTCCCCTGCACTACCATATACCTCAACATGCTTAGCATTCAATTCATTGCAACAGCTCTAGTCCAGTTGCACCTAAACCACTGCATGACCAATCACCAACTCCATAACCTAACTGTGTCTACTGAAGGACTTTGACATGGTAGGTATTGGTATAAACTCAGTCTGCCACATATAAACATTATTAATCATTACCAGAAAAGGGATCACTTCACAGATATTTCATGAAAGTATTTTCTCAATCTTTTCTCCAAACTGAGTTTTGGAGATGGATTTTGAACATGAATGTCTTCATTTCACTGCATGGTTTAGAGAATACTGATCGAAAGATGTGTCCATTCAGTGATAATACAATTATTTGTAAAATGAACCTCCCTTTCATATGGTTACAGTAGCTTTGAGGCTGCACTCTAAGCAGGAGCTGGGGAAAAGGTGGACTCTTGAAATGAGAAGGTCCTTGGAGAGACTTTATGACTTTCCATCCATCCATAGAATGATTCACTGAGTGACTTCTCACTCACAGAGTAACCACTTTCAGGCATAGTCTGGTAACACCTGACAATTTTATGAATATTATATAATAGCAAGTTATATCAGGATAATTTTTTTTTCATATTTGTTTGCTGTTATCCACATTCGTGAGGTAGCACCTGGGACAGACAAAGAAGAGGACTTCTTTGCTCACATCCACTCTAACTGTTATGAGATATGCACTGAAACCACAACCTGGCCCCACAGACCTTTCCGTGGTTTCCTGTAGTTGATTCAGTCCACTGACAGGGTGTCAACCCCTCTGTAGGCCACATTGCATTAGTTCACTCTATCCTGTACATACCTTCCACCCTCCTGCAAGTTCAGGCCCCAAGAAATATATCCTATTTGTCATCCCCTTCTCACTTATTCTCTCCATATGTCCAAACCTTTTTAGCATACCCGCTTCATATTTTCATTATTACCAAACCTCTCTTACCCTATTAGGATGAATATGAAAAAAAAATTTCTTTTCCATATAAATAATTTTATTGCATGTATTAAAAGATACAGCATAAAATTTTACATGACCAGTTACATATTTGTAATTCATGTTCTTGCCCACATATGTACAAAATACTGCATCCACCATCAGGACTTTTAAGTACACATTCTCAACAAATTCTACTACTGGAGCGTAAAAAATAAATTGTCTACAAGTGTAAAGCTATATGGAAACTGCAAAGCCAAAATATGATTTTGAATGGACAATAATCTCCTCGGTGCTTTACTATTTTTCTGTGATGCATTTTTCAGTGATCTCGACAGCATATTATTACAAACTGTAGCATTAGTAAAAGTTGCTGGTTAACATGACTCACTGTTATCGATACTGTAATGTAATTATTGCATGACTGATTAGTACAAGCTCCAATAATAAAGTGAACACAGAAACTAGCATCAATTTTATCTGTTAAAAAGTGTGGGTGTAGTTATAAGTAATTGCAACTACCCATTGATTACATATACGATTCGTTGTGATTTACTGTGTAGGTTTTACGCTTTATTGTTCATTCAGTTCATGGCAAAAAAATTACATCTAAACTCGGGATGACTGTGGAACTGCTTGAACTGGTGATGCTAAGAAATATAACTAATCACATATACATATAAAGTGTTGAGTGTGTTGCTCAGGAAAATATCAGTATTCATCACAGCATGTCAATTGAAGACTAGAGAAAAAGAAAATATTTTTAGCAGGATTATTCATACTCCTCCTAACTATTTTGTCAACTGTTGCAGTTGAAGCAGTTGTTAATTAGCCATATTTATGAATGACTACAGTTTTTTGCTTGAGTATTAGGGTTATAAATTAGATACTGGATGTGACTAAAGGTACATTACATGCATTGTTTTGACTTTCACATCAGTAAAGCATTTGCCTCGTACAGATTTACTAGTAATTCATCTGACTGTATGTGAAAATGAAGGACTATTAAGAATACATTCTCATTTTAGCATCAAAGCTCTTATAGACTGACAACGTTACTGAAACTTAAACACCGAGACATTCTACTGCATAGGTACAGTATGCGACCTGAGGTTCTTTTTATCTTTCTTAACTGAATGATTTGAATGCCATGAAACAGTCTGAACTTGAGTTCCAAGTTAAGTAATGTATGAATGATGTAATCAAATCTTATTTAAACTGCCTAGAGCATGAACTGATGGAATTTAATGCTCCAGACTCCATCAAAGAACCATATCTTTGTATGAATATTGTAAAGAGTGGAATTAATCTTACAAATTATAAAACACTTGAACCACTTTATAGTTATTTTATGATTCTCAAGCTATCTTAAAGTAGCAGAGTATCTGAGGTGAAGAATTATTATGCTAAAATAACACTAACATTAACTTTGGTCTGATTATGTTTTTCAACATAATTTTACAAGAAAAAATATGAGGCTCATTACAATTAGTGGATGATTTTTTTCTTTTTACATGAGCATGAGCACATTACCTATTCGTACTTCCTGTTTCACAACAGACTATGTACGTATTCTTACAAAGATTATACTTTTAAGGGCCCTCCCTTGAAACAACACAGCCATTAAAGCTTAGATAACACTTTATTACTTCTACAAAGTGCATTTTTATCAGTGGTAATAATTACAAAACTACTTGATAATGAATATAAATGCTAAATTCGTACTATCTTATAACAGTCTTCTTTATCCTATTTTGAACTTGGCGACAACTCTGTCGAAATTCTTTCTTCCATGCTGAAATTAAACTGGATCGTCCTCTATTTCCATCAGCCGCATCTGTTCCCATCATCTTCTCTTTACCATGTGTGCTATTCCGCCTCTTTTTACGTTCACATTCGGTTCCATCCCGGCCTGCATCTGCTTCCTCCTCATCAGTGAAAAGGATGGAACACTAACAATGGGCAGGGACAAAGTATATGTCTGTGTTAGTTAAATTAGGTAGTATTAAAATCCTCACTAGCAAGATTACTTAGCATTTCCTTTGAAGAAAAAGAGATATTAAAGGCAGTAATAAGTAGAGTAACCTTTCACATGTTACATCCCTGAAAAATATAATGCTAGCATATTATAAAAAAAATATAGTTGTACCAAATTAATATAGCAAAAATAAATGACATTATTCATAAGCTATTTACAGGTAAATAAAAAGGTAATCCCTAATACCGCATGAGTTCTGTACATTTTTTGTTTTATATATGTTTGGTGCATGCAAGATAAGTGATTCATGCAAAAATGAAAAAAAAATCTCTACATAGTCACTAAAACATGTTAATCATGAGCTGACAAACCATTGAAGTGTCCTACCATCAAATCTTGTTCTCTTTTACTTTGCTTCCTTTTTATGCTAAATATTCTTCATTTTTTCCTTTCTCTGTCACAGGACTTTGCAAGAATTGTTCCTGGTTCATCATTTCACTGTTCTAAATGAAACCCTCCCACAATTCATTAATCCAGTTTCCTTTACCCTTGTCTGTATATGGCACTGAATACATAGTCAAAAACTTGTCATCTTATCACTGATTATTAATGGTTACAAAACACTGATTACAGAGATTATGAGCACTTAGTAGAGTCTTTAAGAATATCCTCTGTGAGGGGACTGTCCTATTATGAATTGAAATTAAATCACATTATGGAATGGAAAAAATATATGAATTATAATACTAATATGATCAGCATTTTATCGGCACTTAAAGAAAAGAAATCTTATATTTTGTCATATGTGCTGAATGGCATTGCAAAACATGCAGCCTTTTTGCTTATACCAATGAAACCTCCTGATATTAATCTGTGAGTGAAGCATACTGCTCTGACTTATTCATTCCAATAACAAAGTAAAATAGACATCAGTTAAAAGGACTAAGATTACAGGAAAATTTTCTTTGGTTATCTTTTTGTATGAATGTTTAGTAATGGTTTGTCATGTTTACAAGTTTGTCATGTTTACAATTTGTTGTATATTTTCAAACTTATCATTGGCTCTGTCTTCATTACCTTATTCCTCTACTCCTCATGTTTTCCCTTCATAAGCTTACCTCATC
Source organism: Panulirus ornatus (assembly GCF_036320965.1). Lineage (NCBI taxonomy): Eukaryota > Metazoa > Arthropoda > Malacostraca > Decapoda > Palinuridae > Panulirus > Panulirus ornatus. Next base: position 9,045,188 of record NC_092259.1, on the reverse strand, counting down.
TCCGCAGATGTTGAGATATGCATTTAAAACAGTACAATTTTTTGTGGTTTAAGAAGGTGGTTGCTCATGTGTTTAGGAAACCAACATGCAGAATTCTTTGGTAAATTTACTGAATATGGCAGCTGGAATTCTCTCTCTAAAGTGAGTAGCAATGCATTTCTAGCAGAACAAAAAGAAAAAACTATGTACAGCTCTTCACAAAATGCATAGGTTCAAATCCTGGTTGTGGCAGTCAGTCCATAGTCAGACTAACCCAGCTGTTCATCCACCTGTATGGGTTGGTCGATAATATGGGTACCTAGCTGAAGCTAAGGTATATATACATGATTAGCATTAATGAGATGTCTTTGTTTAGGGCCTCAGTTGCCTATACCATCTCAGCTAATGTAAAAAATATTTATATATGATAGTGAGTTTCACATCCAGTTATTTCTCCATCCAACATTTTTAATCAACCCAACAAAAGTAGGGAGGGCTTTGAATTCAAGTCCTGAATATAAGTCTCTAAATAAACATGGAAAACAAAATTTGATCAACTCAACATGAGGATTTCCATAACCAGCAGTGATCTCTAAAAGGGATAATGGGATCAAAATGAAGGGATAATAGTGTCACTATTTTCTAAAACAACATCTGTATTTGATGCACAAAGCAAACGTTTTTCATGTTAACATAGTTTTATAGGTAACAGGTTCAATAAACTAATTTACCACTACAAAAATGAATGAGAATAGTATCCAATTAGATAGCTAGCAAATAAATCCATATACAACTAAATTCTTTTTTGTATTTGCAGTAGTAGTACATGTTCAGAACTACAGTTACCATCCATGAAACATTTAGGGAACAAAATAATCATACAAGGAAGAGCTCTCCTCAAATGAGCCCCATTGGACATAGTTTTATTTATGTGATTATTTCCTTTGTATAAACATCGATGTTTCGATAATTGCAATCACTTCTGTGGGAAAAATTGATCAAAATAGAAATTAAGTGGCACAGGGAAAGGAAACCATTGCCAGTCTAAAAACTGGTAACTCCTTAACATGATGAAATGATTGAATTTATCATGGTATGTGGCTCATTGTTACTACCAATATGAACACCAACTCGGCTGCTAATAGTTGATGTCCAAACCCACCTCATGTAAGAAGGCTGTACACTATTGTATAGTGAAATTTACATCACATCAGTACAAATACTCCTTCAGATTCATTCAGCTAAACTGGAGACAACCACCACTATCCATGCACTTATAAGAAATCTTACCAAAAGTGATTAGAATCATTCAAAATTATTTGATTAATGGACTGGTGACTCAAGGATACCAATATGCAGTTGGCACCCTTTCTTGTCCCAAGTCAGCTGTGAGGCCCTAATAGAAATTCCTCAAGTGCAGTATCTTATAACTGTAAGTAGACAGTCATACTAACATAATTATGTACAAAGATTTATTACTGTGCAATCAGAATACTTATGTAAGTATAATGCAGTGATCATCTATTTATACTTGCTGTAAGGGCAAGAGTAGTGACAGCTAATAGATCCAGAGAGGAAAATGAGATTTCCTTTAGAAAATAACAAGGCTGGCCTCTCCATACATTGTATTGGGAGCTTTAGGGCAGAGTAGTCATCTGCCTAAGCTAGCCATAAAAGGAGATAAACTGGTTCATTTCAGAATGATCTGATCTGATCTGTGGACACAAAATAAAATCTGAAATGGGCAAATCCCCAGGTGTTTCACAGATGAAACTTACTGGCTGAAGACTTGAGTACTCTTTGGTTAACAACACACCTAACTGTGATGTATCAGGAGCCTTAAGCTCTGTCAAGTGCAGTATTTCTAAAGAGGGCCTTTTCACTCATTGCCTTTTATTTACTTACTTCTCTGCTCTGAAATCCCCCTCTATGAAAAGTGGTGATTTCGATGATGTGTTTGTTGAGCAAGTGGAAGCAAGTTCAAGCTTTTATTCATACATTTGGGTTGGTGGTTGGTTATTGGGTGGTTTGGGTAGGAGAGGTCTAATGCCATTGTAAGGAACCGGTTGCTGAACATACTCAAGTACAGTTGTCTAAAAAGTATTTATTTGTTTGTGTGGATTTTGTTCTGAATGAACTGTTTTATGCAGTTCATAGCTTTGTTATGTTTGCTTTTGACCAGGTGATTGTGGAGTGGATGAAGTGTTCATTAAGGATATTAAGGTATTCTTTACCTTGTTTGGAACTGGTGAGGAAGTTTTATTTGTGTATAGCTTTTAGGATAATGTTTGTGTTGTGGAAAATGAATGTTGTGAGTGTCATATGTGACACCTAGTATAGGTGAAGTTCTGTTGATTGATTGTAAGTGACTGACCATTCATGATTATGGAAGACTGCAGGATGGATTAAAGTCTGTCTGGAGCAGAGAGAGTAATGCTGGATTTCTATGGGGATGTTTTTAGTGAGCCAGTGTTCATTTTGTGTGACATAATGTTGCCAGTCTGTTGTTGCTTGAATAGTCTCATAATGGTGTAGTCATCTACATCTGAGAGAACTTTCACGATATTGTCGAAGGAGGTCATGTAGGGGGAGAGTGAAGAGGTTTGGAAAAAGAACTTCCCTCAAGGGACCTCATTACAGAGCTTAAGGATTTGGGAGGTGATGCCTTTGTGTGTAACTCTAACAACCAGCTATGAAGCTGTCTAACCATCTTTTTTCTATGTAATTTTAGTGTGTGTGAGGATGAGTTGGGGCCGTGTCCAATGCTTTGCTGATATTTTATTACCACAAGAACTGTGTAGAAGGGGGAGTTTGGTAGGTTGAAGATATCCAAGATATGTTTTCTGTGAGGACAATATGCAGTGTAGTAGTGGAATGATTGGGTCTAAAGCCATCATGTGAGGGTGAGAGTGGAAACCTATTCTTGATTCTGCTGTGGATCAGTTTCTAAAAGGAGTCTGGATACTGATGATAGTAGTGATACAGAGCAATATGAGGAAAAGGAGTTTGGGGGGCTTCGAGGATTTCAGGGTGGGTATTATGTTGGCAAGTTTCCCAATGTTTGGAATTTTGATTTGTAGCCAGGGGTGGTTGAAGATATCTGTAAGTACTAAGATATCAACTAGAACTAAGTGATTTATTTAGAGGTTTGATATGATGTCAGGGCTAGCTGCATGGGAAGTCTTCAAGGTTTTAATTGCATTTCGAATATCACTGAGAATGAAGGGTGGGTAAGCAGTTGTTTTGTTAGGATTTTTGAGTTTTTTCATGAATGTCCTGTTTAGGGGTGTAGTTAGTTTGTGACTTATTTTTGAGTAGTGTTTCGTGAGTATATTTGAATATTTTTGGGGAGAAGGAATGTTGTTCGTTTAAATTTCATTTTCTGCCTATTCAATATGGACCCATATTTCAATGTATCATGTTTTCCCTAACATTAAAAAACTTTCACTTATTTGGACTTATTACTCTTATGGTTTGCTTAGACTGTAACATCTAGCACATTTCTTATGAATTCCTTGTCATATTTCTGTATAGAAATCTAAATATCTCAGCTTACACATACATAATATATATATTCACAAAGTTAATCCCAAATTACCCCCATCAAAACAAATGAATGAATAGATATTCAGATAAAAGTAATGTATTGATAACACAAGTTTCAATAGGATAAGGCATTATTGGCTTTAAATGAAATTAATTGTTAGTTGTACATAATCTTGCTTGTTGAACATTGTTAGGTTGTTGTAAGCATAAGCCATGAAAAGAATGCAGAGTTTGAATTTCAAAACTAGTTCTCAAAAAAAGTCAATCCATCAAAACCTTTAAAGGAAATGATTACTTTATTAGTCTGTGTGTAAAAACTTTACCAAATGCATAGCAAATTATGCACAGTTTTCAAAAAGGATTGTATATGCCCCATTTTCCTCTGAGCTGGAAACAGCCTAAAGGGTCCTTCTAGACTATATATACATATTTAACGAATTCAGTTATTTTTTTTAGAAAATCTGGAAAGCAGTGTACAGTATTAGGAAACAAATGGTAAAGCACCTTATAGTTCTGTCCTGTAAGGAAGTATTTGTTATTAGTGAAATTAAGGTGCCAAATGAATGACTGTGATTATGATTTTTATACAAGGTTCAGTAATATATATTTTCTAAGGTTACATTGTGAGCCTACCATATAATGAAGTTCTCTCTGGCGGTTATGACTTGAGGAACCCTTGCTGTTGGTGAATATGGGTGTTGCATATATTGGCTCATCTCCATGTCTTGATCCCTAAAAGAGAAGTATGGGATTAAAAAATGAAAACATTAATCATTTGACATTCATGTTTACTGCATCTGAAACTGGAAAGAGGAAAATAATGATAATATCTGAAGGCATGTAAGGGTAATGACCCTTTTGTGAACCAGTGCCTCTTTAAAACAGGAAAATAAGATATGGAAAACCTTAAGGTTGTCTGAGGATGTGCATTAGTTTATGAAGTTATTGACTTAAGTTCTTACCTTGTAGAGGGTTTCGTCACTCATGCTGCGTTTTTTGTAGAGATCTGTCATATCTGGAGAGGGTGTGTCCACAGAGCAGTAACCCAGTGACAATGGTTGTTCATTTTGTAATGATGGTGAGGATGTTCGTAAATTGTGGGTAGAATGAGATGTTCCTGTAACAGATGGGGCTAAAGTTTTTAAATCTTCATAATTACTTAGATCTGGAGAGAAGCATTTAGATTGGAGTCTTCTCCTCAAGTTTAGTGATTCAGAGGAGCTATGCTCATGCTCACTAAATTCCTGAGTGTTACTGTTTGAATCCCAAGCATTTTGACAGCTGTGAATATCTTCATGTTGATTTCTTTGGTTATATGTGAAACAGCTTTTGTCAGCCTGAATTTTTGATGAGGTATTAGTATTGCTGGAACTCATGCCTGAATCACTGATAGCATTACCCTCCATTTCAGGATAAGGGGGAGGAACAGGTGGTGGTTTCTTTGGCCTTCTCAGACTGTAGCGGATGTGTGCTTGTCGCTGAAATTCAGAGGTTATGGCTGCTTCCTCATCTTTCTCAGTACTAGAAAGAGGGTCAACCACTGATGCCCGCTTTGCTTTACTGAGAATGTGGGCAGGTTTAGGAGCAATGGATGGCTTTGAAATGTCTTTATTTGTTAAGTCACTTTTACTACGCACTGGAGGCTTTGCAATAAATTTTTTAGAGTTCTTCTTCTTTACAGGAACAGCATAGATAGGCTGAGCATGAGGTGCTTTAGACTGAGAGTTTTCATGTGAATCTCCAGATTCCTTCTCACCTTGTTCTTCATCACTTTGAGATGCTTTAACATTTCTGTAAATGTCATAGGCAAAAGTTCTTGGAGGTTTCCTTGGAGGTGGACCAACAGGTAAACATTCAGTATCTGACTTTACAGTACTTTCCATCGTAGTATCTTTTCTGCTTTCATCATCAAGACATGCAATGGATTCTGATACTTCCGTGCAATTTGTCTCGCACTGTTGCCCCTTTGTTAACACTCTAGCTTCTTTGTTGCTTTCCAAATGTATGGACTGCAACTCACTCTTAAAATTTTTTTTTTTATCCTCACATGCCCTTTCTCTTTGTTCATTTGGAGTTCTACAAAGTGCACTATGGCCTCTAGGTGGCCTTTTGCTTAATATTGGGGAACTAACTTGATTGATCGTTACTGGGGAATTATCTCTCGACTTTTCTAATGACTGGGATGATGTAAGTGATTCAGAAGACTTGCACAAATCTGGAGATTCTCTGTACCTGTTTTTAATGACATTTGGAGACATTTTATGTTCCACATGATTTTCAGTCATGCTCAAGGAACATAGCTCTTCCTCTGAAGTGCACTTTTTGACACCTGGTGTTTCATTTTCTGTTTTACTGAGTGCAATTGGGGACATTGAAGAATGGTCTGGTGGTGATGGTGCTTTCCCTTTCTTCCTTGGTGGCAAACCAGCACCAGAAGACCGGCGCCTTGGAGGCCGTTCTGGAGGAACTGCAAGTGTGCCTTCACTGCATGGTGAGGAGAAACTTTCATTACTGTTTGAAGTCGCTGTTCCTGACTTCTTTAGTGCAACATCTGCAACAGCTTTTGCAATTGCTACTGTAGTTACAGCTGCTCCTGATATATGTGAAGTATTTTGCAAGTTAGATCCCTTATCTTTCACTTGCTTATGTTCGTCTGCCTTCATGAATCTGGTGTTTGCCTCTAGTTTTGCCTTCAAATTATCCGCTCTGTTAGCTTTATCTGCTGATGGAAGAGAAGGGCCAGTTTGCCTTTCCTTTGAAACAGAATTGACTGCTTTCACTTTCTTGTTTTTCAATTCCTTTTCAGTTTTTGAAGAAAAACTCAACTTTCTAAGCACTTTCGGTTTTTCTTTATTTTTCATATTTTTTACAACATTTGCCACTATCTTCTGTTTGCCTTCAAATGATGAATTACTTTTAGAATCTTGATTGTTGTATAAGTTATCGTTTCCTTTCTGTTTCCTTTTTGGGGTAAGCCAGTCTGTGTTCAACACATTCTCCTTCTGCTTTGTAACACTTTCATTAGGACTGTTTTTCTCAACACTAGAGTCTCTTTTGATAATGAAATTTCCATGTGATCGCGAACGAATGTGTCCAAATAATCTACCTCTTTTCCCTTGAGAATCAGCTACAGTCTCCTCTCCTGCCTCTTTAGTAAACTTCTTACTCTCAGAATTAAGTCCTGTGTCAACTGACTTGAATATTGGTATTCTTTTGACAACACTGGGCCTCAGCTCTGCACCACAACTATCTAATTTCTCCCCAGCACTTTTATTCAGTAAACCATGTGAATATGCATCATGGGTTTGTACTCCTGTATGTTCTCTTCTTTCTCTGATACTGTCAATTGAATATTTCCTGGCAGTAGGTGTTCTAGTATTTTTTGAACTAGATTGTAGAGGAGATAAAATTCCGTGCATAAATGATCCACTGATATAAGTTTCTTGTCCTGAAATAATGTTACCCCTACCTAGATGTTTCTGGTCTTGCTCACTTGCCTCTGTGAGATATGCCAACTTTCCTTGAGCCTTTTTCCCTTCTTCAGAGCTTGAACTGTCCTTGTTGATTACTGATGATGCCCTTGTTCTAACTGGAGATGTGTTGATTTTCTGTGCAGGTGAAGATGCAACTGGACTTTCCTCATGTAGTTGTTCAAATCTCCCTCTCATAGCTTGGACACTTACACGAGCCTCCACCTCCATCTTGCTGATCCAAACTGCTCTACCTGTAACAAATAAGAGTGTATGTGTTGTATGCTGATGTGAAGGATGCAACGGTGATTATTTGATAAGGCAATATACATAAGGGAAGAATGTACAGTATGGAGGTATCAATTCATAAGTTTAAGAGGTATATGTGCAAGGTATGGTGGCAATACCCTTTGGTTTAATTTGAAAGGTCAGGGAGAATACAGTAAGCAATGACGAGGGACAACTTATGAAAGAATGTGCGAATAGTATGAAAGAAAGAAAGAATTAATCACGAAAATGCTGGAAAAGCATATGTACTGCACTATGTTGATATGAAAAGAGTAACTTCGAACAGGTTCCTCACCCTACACCTGTTCCACGATCTACTATAACTTCATAAATCACAGTTCCTCTGTTCTTCTGTAATGCATTATTCCAGTAGATTCATACATCTCATAAGTAAGTACAGGTTCTTACTTCTCTGTAGCTACTACTCATTCTTTCTTCTCTTTAATAATTCCTTAAATATCTCCTGGTGTAGTCGAGGTCCTTCCGTTTCCCCTCTGTAGTGAACTGGACAAATTATTACACACCCAACGTGAATTCCTGACCATCGACACGACTACTTTTTAGCTCTGCAGGCTCTCACTATTCATTCATTACTTTTGCCGTCTTAGGGTCCTCCAACAATCTTATCCGGCTAGACCCGTCCAGTCACTATCCCTCATCGAAAAGTCAAACTCTGGCACTGTAGAAGATCTCTGTAGTCACCCCTGAACAGCTTTTAAGATGATTGTCCTTGGACGAAACTCGTGATACTTTGCTAGCCAGGATTCCCTCAGCTGTACTGACTGTCCTAGGTTGGAATGGAGTGTTAAATCCCTTCTACTGAATCTTTATTGCCGTAAATACTGAGCATAACAGACCATGAAACTTTACCCCTCAGTGAAAAATATGCAAGTCTGTGCTAATTGGGATGGTTAAGAGTAACAATGCAATCATGATTTACATCTTCGCGAGATAGGTACCAAAGTATCATGTCAGTCATAATCAGGACCATTGTATTTATAAAGCGTATGCACTAAAATTCTAAAAGCAAAAAAACAAAGTGACGCTAAAACTAAAATACTTCATGGACATTTTCCACAGGCTGAGTTGAGGTGACGGGTGAACCTTCACGGAGATCCGTAATATATATGTGCGCCGGGGCTCTACATAGTTCAACTTTTCATTAAAATAAGAAAAAAAAACAAAAGGTAAGAGAAATGTTTTCTTGTCTATAGTTAGGTGTTTTCAGTAAGAATTACTATTGTGTTTTTGCGTTAAAGTTGGCATTTTTTCATGTGAATAATGAATAATCTGTGACTTGGCCCACGGAAGTTTCAGCACCCGATAAAGAAAAAGTCACATCTTGACATAATAAGTAGCATACATAGTCACCTTTAGTAATGAGGACTCTAAAAACAGTCAAGTCCGTAATGTAGTACAGTATAATATCATTTAAGAGAAATGAGACAAAGTACAGTTTCTTTTACACTTAACCACAGTGCAGCTTAAGTTGTTGATATCCAGTCGAAGAATATGTCACGTAAGGCTTTAATGAAAAGCTTTATCTGAATGGGTTAATTAAACGTTCATAGAAACTACATTAATCGCCAACAATCCTTCCCTCCCCCCCTCCCAAAAAACAAAAGTCCCAAGAAACCTGAAGCCTGGCCAGCCATAGCTATTAAAGGTAGGAAGTGTCCAAGAAACCCTCAAAATAGTATCTTTAAGATATGTTTGGGAGCAAGGGAACAAAGGAGTATTTTTGAAGAGAGAAGGTCCTCGACGAGACTGCACAGGTGACTTTTTGCTAGCGGTGTAACGTAAAATCAAACATAATATCGACAGGTCTGTTGCACGAGTTAGCTCGGGCAACGACCCCAGAGGAAATGGATGCCCAGGCCGTCATTGCCGCTGGCTAGCAGGGTACCATTTGAAATAATCCCAATACTAACGCTCTGAAAAAAAGAAAAACTTAAATGTAGGGTCATGAAAAGTGGTGAAACCCGAGAAACTGATGTACATGATGAAATCACTTTCTTGTGAATGTTAAGTAAAAGTTTCCCTTAAAACGCTCTCATGGAAACCCTTAAATCAGTCAACAAATACGTTCCTTATATTAATTTATCAGACCCCAATTGAAACTGATCAGTTTATGCCAAATCTGGTGTCGTGAAACGAGTTCTAGACTTAGGTAGGTGCGTGTGTGGATGGAGCTGGTGTGTGGCAACACTGTAGGCGAGGGTCAACAATAAAGACGACGCTCACGGGGAGGGAGGTAGACAGCTACGGTACCTGTGTAATGGTGCGGTTAAACTTAACCATGACTGACATTATTCAACTGGCCGCGTTCGGGTCCCAAGCTCTATACACCACTTAAGTTCTTCTACACCAGACCTGTTTATTGTCAGTTTACTTGCAGTGGGTACGCCCTTTCCCGCTCCACGACTAGAGGTATTCAGTGCAGTCGTCCTCAACACAACGGGCATCGCATAGTCCATACTATTATACATGCATGCTATTTTCGTATAGGACTTTGTATCAATTTGCCGTGGCACATAGCCCACCAATAATGAGGCCCATATTTTCCTCAAATACACATACTGTGCTCCTGATGGCATCATGAATGTGCTCTTAAGATGTCATGTATTTCAGTTTGTTTGAATATGAATAACCAACTTATTATCATTTATTATAATATAAATTATCGGTCAGTAGATATCAGTCTTGTCATCCCACATTTTCGTGACTCATGGTCATAGGTTTCAGTACCATTCCAATATCGTAAGGGGAAGAGCACCCAGTTACATTACAAGGCAGGATATTGGACAGCTGCTGTGTAACAGAGCCAACACAAATGTAGATGTGTTTATTCCTCCCTACTTACGGCATGTTCTTCGGAGCCTCTTATAACAAAATCACACTGCCTTATTTATATCTATGCTTTTCCCATTTTGGGATTTGACGTTACAGGAGTTGTACGGGTACAGAACGTGACGTTAGGGACCAATATTTCCTCGTCTCATGGCAGCCTGTATATGAGAAAGACGGTATGTAGACACAAACGCCAGGTGAAATGACGCTTCCACACTGGCACGTGCGTCATGCAGTGTACAAACAATATACACTATCTGTATTTTCATTTTTAAAGCGTTATGGCTCAGAAAGTTATCCGCGGCGTCACTAATGAATATGACCCGGTGAACTTGGCCATCACAGACGAGCATGGAGAGCGGGCGCCGCGCAATAGGCTATAAATGTGAAAGGTCAGCCAAGCTCACCACGGGGGCCCAGCTACAATGAAAGCTTTGACACCGTTAACTTTAGGAAAACGTTTTGTGAAAAAAATGTTTTCTCATGAGTCCTAATATCGAGTACCTTGTGCTTTTAAACCGTTGACAAATTTATGTAAAGCATGGGAAATACAAACAATGCAAACCCTCTTAAAACCATACTGGATGCATAATTTAGTGCATCATGTGAACCAGGAACTGCATGCTTTTATACAGTTATTATTCATAGAGTATACTTATGTTGTTAGATGTATGTGATCATTTGTTTGTGCGTACAAGAAGAAAGTTGTACATTCAAGCCGTGTTTCTTACAATGTCCAGTTTTCCCATTATTAGCTACTTCATTTGGTTTGTTCCGTTACTCCGCTGTTCCACTGATGAAGTATTTTCTCACTTCTTTCTGACGAGGTCAATTTCGTATCAAGTGATGACCCTGCATGTTTCAGAGGAATGTTCATCAACTTCGCTGAGGAATTTCCAGTTAGATTCATGTACGCTTCCTTTTCCGACCTGGGTATCTTCAGTTACTTATTTTTTTTTTTTTGAGGTTTAGATTCCCTGCTCTCAGTACAAAAAGGATTCTCGAGTGATTTTTAATGCATCCGCTCGAGGAGTGACCATACTGGCGATACTCACACACATTTGTGTCAACCGCATATTGAGTTTTTGTGGATATGTTCTTGGATTTGAAGGCAGTTTTGACAATAACCAGTGATACATTTATTAACAACCCTCATATATTGTTTGCTCGGACTAGGCTAGATTCTGCCAACCCGTAAGCAGCTCTTCGTTCGACATTTTTGCTTGTTGCCAGAGGAGAGCAATGGCCTCGCTCTTGTCACTTCAACTCATCCTCATCACTTTGTATTTACTTGGATTTCGTTTCTTTACCCATGTATCAGACCAGTAATGAAGCCTGTCTTTTATGTGTTTGTGCAATTTCATATTTAGTACCAACTTGTACCTATGGTAAGTTTATAGTCACAGGTGATTCATTCTTGATTTTGAATGTTTTCCTGTAGATGCAAGTTTGCCCGTACTGAATGCACTTACTTTAACATTTAATCTTTCCCAGCTGTTCCCTGTTCTGCTGTTTTGAAAATACTTTCTAAAACGCCGAAACTATTTATTAGTTCCTTGATAAGCTTACGAAAAACTTTTCTTTATCGGGTCCTAGTGGAGCATATGAATGTAGCACTCACCCACTTTAGATTTTTGTCTCCGATTAACATCGCTGAATCCTTGCAAACATACGAAAGTAGTTATAAAATTAAACATTTCCATCCTGAATGGGTTGGTCCAGTCTTTAATCTTCGGTCATAAACCTTTGCTCACACCTGTTACCACCTTATGCCTTCAGACTGAGCTGGATTAAGGTTTAGTGGGTTCCTACACCCCATATATATATATATATATATATATATATATATATATATATATATATATATATATATATTCGTATGAGTCCACGGGGAAAATGAAACACGATAAGTTCCCAAGTGTACTTTCGTGTAATAAACCAGGATCCCTTTGAGGGGCTCCTATGGAAAGGACTGGATTGAGAAGCTTCTCGAAGAGGTGTTTCGTCTATTGACGATGACCACACATACGAGAAATCCTGTAACGCTCGTAAGGATAAACTTGTATAAAAAGATATACCGATCTACTGAGAGTAAATAGAGAAGCCATGCCAGATTATATAACGAACTCTCATATGTCGTCCGCGAACACACGTGTTGGTATTACCCAGCCGACCTTAGAAATAAAAACTAAGCCGGGCAAGCGCAGTCGGACGACACAGTGCCAGTAGAATTCGGTCTTACTTTGGGTCGAACCACAATTAGCCGCCATTACTATATGGTCAAGTAAAACCACTAAGTTTTTTAGGGGCACCGACAAACATCTGTCAAGGAATGGTTACGGTGCGTAACCCCTTGCCTATTTAGACCGCAAGCAAGACGCACACTAACTATGACAAGTGAATAATTACAACTGAATATGTAATCTGAGCGTCAAGGTCCAAAACACACACACACACACACATGGTCGCTGACCCTGATTCAAGCACAGGCCTGGCCGGGGTTCGAATCCTGGGCGCAGCAGTTGGCCGACAGTCAATCCCAGCTGTTTATTTCATTCCTTAGGACCAGTCGACAACTGGAATACCTGAATTAGGCTGGTGTTACAGTTTGTATGTTACGGGGAGAGAGTATAACACTCCCGTCGGTCCGTCTCATAATCTGTGCAAATCCGTTTCTTTACTTTTTGTGTACACACACACACACACACACACACACACACACACACACACGAATCGACAGCTGGGGGAAGGTGGGAGGAATAAGTAAGTATTCAATGACCATGACGCACTAATATGGGTGATGAACTTGTGATTTCCTGCTCACGTAATGAATTTGCTGAGCATCACTGTTTGCTAGCACGGTGAGATCAACACTCTGCAGTCGGCAAGAAAACAAAGACGCCCACAATATTACCTTTTTTTTTTATTATTATTCATTCATCCATAAACATAATTCTGATTACTGTTACTCTTCACATCCTCCTCAAAGGAGGGAGGAAGATTTTGTTTTTGATGTGCTGATAGTGTTCCACCTTACCTGCCTGAACCAGGAGTATGTTCATTTGTCATCTGTTTTACTACATGTGGTTTAAGAATGCACACCGATGATAAAAATCAGGTCTTATTCTCAGGTCAACACCAGTATGATGATCCGACTTAGGTAGGTCGCCAAGGAGTTTTAAAGCGCCTCCTCTCCAGACTATTACGTCAAGTGTTGGGCTACGTCGAAGTTTCACGACAGAGACTTTGGTATAACTAGGCTACGTCGAAGTTTACCGTCAGAGACTTGATGCAACTTTTTGGTCTGTGCTACTTCCAACTTGATTTTTTGTTCTTTATATTTTAGGATTCATTACCTTTCTGGTCTCACAGGAATCATTTGCGATTCTCACGTCATCGGGTTCACTGTTAATTTACCGCTTTCGTATAGTTTACTGTCTCATTCGAATCTGTCCGCTTAGTCTTACGATGTCTTCCGTATTTTCTCTTCTTAATTATTTTAGGTGGATGTTCGACTTTTCTCTCCTCTTTTTCGCCACTTGTTTCTGTGATCATCTTTAGTGTCTTAAGTGGCCTTGCTTTCTCTTTTGTTTTCCCTTCAGAGTCATCGCCAAGAACGAGGGCGTTCTTATTAAAACACATTATACTGACACTCAGAGACTGCACAGCCAATGTAAATATCTTTTTACCCGTGCTATTTAGCGCATAAATTTGCATGTTCCTCTTGCCTTTCGGAATAGAATGACTTTAATAAATACACAGTGAGAATCAGCAGCATTTAGATCGAATAAACACCGTATATTTCTTCTTATCTCCCAAATATTCTCGTTCGTTACTGAACACATAAAGGCATGAATTATTCCAGTCATAACGCCTTTAGGGAGTGTAAGAGGACGTGTGTGTGTGTGTGTGTGTGTGTGTGTGTGTGTGTGTAGCCAGGCTGGTGGGGGCGGTGTATAGTGAGCTCTGCACAAGGGCTGGCTGGCTGCTGGCTTGGTTGGGCGTGGCCCGCACACATCTGCCGTTGGTAAAACTCGCGCGTCACGCAATTTATTCATGAAAAGCAGTCTCTCTCTCTCTCTCTCTCTCTCTCTCTGAAAATAGTGTTCCTTAAGACTCGTCAATAAAGTAATTCACGAGAAAAAAATTCAAGTGTATCACTCATTGATACCAAGGTAACATTCAAACTAAGTGTTATATCTGGACACGTGTAACCGAATGAAATACAATTTATCAATTTTTGTATCAAAATCAGTTTTTGATTTTTATTTTACTCCATCAGAATCACGCTGCCTGCAGCAGCGGTTTTGTTAGCTAGGTGATACCGTATGATAACTGTTTAAGTAAAAGGGAAGTAATTTTAAATTGAGTAGTTCCATAAAATTAACGTTATTCGAAAGCAAACAATGGCGAACTAACAAGTTTTGTACCGAACCTTGTACTAAAAAAAAATTCTATGGCTTCTCTGTAGTCTATTTTGTCTTGAAACTTTATGACATCCATTCCTTGACCAAATATGGTAGTGATCTTAGAAGTTATTATTTAATTGTTATTTGTTACACCGAAGAATTGCCTATAGAACCTTTACTGTAAAGAGGTACACACAAATTATACAGTAAAGCTGTGCCTCATAAATAATACAGCAAAGAACTTCATTGCAAGTTTTACATTGAAAAAATACTTGAAACTGTAGAGATATGCCTGCACAAGTAATGCACTACAGTAAAGAACTGGCAATACATATTACACACGTTATACCGTTAGAACACTTGATAAGAGAGGAGATTCGTAGAGAAGTATTGTGACAGGAGTGGCTCAGACGCCCTCTCGAGCAATATCATAAATACCATAACAATGGCAGCGGGACGGTGCCTCAGCACAATACGTCAGTGTCGCAAGGCCCCGCGTTACGAGCGGGTGTTCCCAAAATATTCTGAGCGTCGGGAAGTCTGCTGTGCCTTCCTAGGGTCACAAACTAACGATAATCTACCACGCTTCACTATAAAGCTGAACTTATTCAACTCCCTGTCCTTATTTTATCTGCTGAGGTCGTACAGGCTTACAGTATTCACGAGGTGTGGGGGAAGATTAAGGAAGGATTAGTAACAAAATAGTTGAAGCGTGACTTCCGTTGGTGCGGGGAGGTTGAAGGCTGCCTGGGGTCCGACCGGCCTTACCTTTCACTGCCTCGTAACAACCACTCACTTCCTCCAACCCGGGTTAACAGTGAGGTAATTTGAGTGGTTAACACAGTTTCGTATGCGGCATTACATGACAAAATAATCGAGTTCTTTAGATTCTCTCTTTTTTTTTTCTTTTCTTTGAGTATTTCTGTAGTTATGTAGAATGATAATGTTAGATCTAAATATTTATACATTTTGGAGTTTCACAGCTCGGGGTCTTGTATAGGGAGGTGGGAATCCATGCTAGCAGTCTTCAGCCCTAAAGGCACGACGGTTCGTGCGAGCCTTGAGCATGGCGGTACGACACGACCCTTAGGCAAGATTGCGGCTTGCCTAAAAGCTGTACCGTCCGTCGTGCACGTAAGTCTACTGCCCGGAAGTTAGTTAGTGTGATAAGATGATAAGGTTAGCTGATGTGACGCATGTAGAATGACTGCCATGTCGAAAGTTCATACTAGCCGCATTCACCTCGGGAGAGACAATCGTGGCGCCCCGGAAAAGGTGATAAGAAAAAATGACAACTGATTTTTCACAGATAGGCGTCTTATGCACCCGTAACAAGCGCTATAACAGTTACTTAAAAGCAGACTATAAATTCTAATGTTATTAGACTCCTATTGTTGAGTGATTTTACTTCCCCGAGTGCGTTGCGCTTGCATTTCGCGCTGAGATCGTCACCCCCCACACACGGGTTGGTCGGTGTATGTTGTTAAGCCGTTAACGTCGAGTTATAATCGCTAATCGAATAATCTTGAACACCTTCCTCAGGTGTGCAAGATAATTTTGGACCATTCACACTGTCGGTGCATACATGGCTCTTGCTCCAGCACCAGAAGTTCTCAAAATCCACGTTTTACGAAGTTTATCGATTGATTTATCCAGTGAACTCTTTTTATACGTACGTAGGTACTTTCCTGCCGTGATTCGTTATAGCAGTGAAGTTTTATGCGATAAGGTTTGAAAGATAAGATATTCATAGGCTTAAAGATTAACAATATCTCAGAGCGTGCATTAATTAATAGATCGCAGTTTGATATACGGGGTAAAACTAAAGTGAGTGCCTTTCAGATGCAAAAACAGCAGAAATACAACGTAGCTTAAATCTGACGTTTTCAGAATTCCTCACACGTTTAACTGATGTTATACATTGTACCGATTAATTTCGAAGCTGCTACGTGGCTGATTTAAAGGGAAATCTGGAAAGCCTTGTATTGTCTGTGAATCCTAATACTTTACCTTTGAAAAGCAATTTCCTCTAGATATGATACGGAATTCCATTACAAAGTTGTATTACACAGTCTCAGTTACCCAGTAACACATAGTTCGTGTTAACTAGTTTGTTTAAAAAGGTACACGAATCGTAGTGGATTCTGAGTAAAACGGTTGTGTTCTAAAAAGAAAATTAAGGTTATTTCTGCGACTAAGTGACAGGAAAGAGCCGAGAATTGGTGCCCGCGAGATGAAGTAACCCGTAGGCAGGTGGATGAGCGGGTGCAACAGTAATGGGCAGAGTTAGCACACACTGACTGCCATGCGGGCGTTGACAGCAGTACTCTCTCTCTCTCTCTCTCCTGTTATTTATCTATCAAATAATAATATTCCTCTCAGGCAGATTCCCACATACAGTTCTTAGTAACTAATATATATATATATATATATATATATATATATATATATATATATATATATATATATATATAGATAGATAGATATAGATAGATAGTCAAAGGTAAATTCATAAGTTTTGAGGGTACAGTGAGTGATTCCGCTCGTAATTCGAGTAAAATCTATCTCTGGAACAGTTTAACGTAATGTTTGCATAAACTAGAAAGCAGCTGTGAAATCAGAGAGGATGAAACAATCATCGCGCGGGCTGCAACGTCCCCTAATCTTGACCGTCCCGGGTGACAGTTTAACAGAACAAAAGGAAAAGAATGAAACCAATTGTATTTCAGGTGTTTTAAGACCTGACACGTGAGAGTAAGCTTCGTGCCTTATCATATACACACGGAGGAAATTGATTGCTGCAAGGGGTAGAAACATCTGGACATTAATAAATATAGCGTCACATATTGTAATAATTAGAACAAATTATAATCCGATTCACAGACTTGGGTTAATGTGCACCTAAGATGAAACACCTCTTAACTAGTACCATGTTGCATCCACCATGTCATAAGGCTTATATATATATATATTTTTGTTTCTCTGGACCATTATGTAATATAACAGGCCTGGGTCATCTGTCTTTTCATTTCGAACAGTGATGTAGTAAAGCAGGTCGAGATGTAATTTTTGAAAAACTGGTAACCCAAAATAGTTACAGAGGTAATCGCGCGGTTCATGCCTCCGCGGGGAAATTCCAGCGTGGGTCAGGAGCGCTGGGGGAGGAGGACCGGCACCCACCCGGCAGTCCAAACCGGCCGAGACCGGCGTCACCCGTTCTGCCCACACCCGAAGAGCGAAAGTTGTTAGAAAGTGCACCCACCCCCTTATGGTGCACTTCTCTTTTCCAGTTGATGTCATTGTGTCTCTGGAAATTGTTGTCCCTCTGTGAAAACTAGCAATTTCACTTACATTATGCTTTATATTATTCAATAATCCCTATTTATTAGGACTGACGAAGGTTTAGATGTGTGATGACGCAGTCTGCCTATGTTTATCGTACGACTTTCGGGTAGTCATAATTTGTAACGTAAAACTTGTTGAAGGGTAACTTGCTGTTGCTTGCACTGGTCTTCACTCATGGATATGTTAAAACATAGATAGATACCGCGTCTTTATTGAACGTGACCTTCAGTTTGATTGACGTCATTTGTCATGGGCTTTCTCCTTAAGGAACGGGCGAGCAAGACGAAAGTAAAATTCATATGCAGAGGAGCAAATCCGTGTTCTCTCGACTCAGTGGGCGGCATAACAGAGTAACTCCTCAGAATTAGAGGGATAAATGAATTCACTTTATGCAGTTCAGTATACTACATGATTTTTTTTTCTTTTTTAAGGGATCACCGTCAGTGGCAGATGGAGAATGCTATATGACGACGTTGAAGCAAGACAGCTAAGCCTAACCTTACATGAAACATCATGAGAACGTCTATAGTCGAGTGAGTATTTAGAAAAAATTATTTAAAACTATTTTCCGTTTAGTAACTAGATAAAGTAGCTAAGTTTTTATGCTAGAGTTGACTTACTTGACAGGCACTGACATAGACCACAAACATTTTACATAAGTAAACGAAAGTATCATATAGACAAATTCCCTGTCAGAGAATGTTTATTGTGCTCACGAGGTCAACATATATCAGGCAAAGGTTTGTTTGCAATACAAGAATCGGCCCAGGTTAATGACCTCTGCATAACGACGAATAAATTATGGTTCCGCAACTTGGCATTGGGTTGCCCGTCTCGCAGCCAAATGATAGTCGGAGCGAAGGGGAGGAAATTAAGAGCTGTGAGAAAGCAAGTTCGGCAAGGTTAATCCACCAGGTGTTTATCTGACGAGATCAATATTTACACGTCGGGAAGCTGGCAGAGCTGCTGACATGGCCAGTGACAGGCCTGGCCAACTGCGCCACGGAAACTAAAGGTGCCTGCCGGATAATGAAGTATTCTCAGGTTGGTTCCTATTCAGGCGAGAATAAGTAAATTGCCCAAGTGGTCGCAAATTATAGATGCCGTAAATATGCGCAGGTTCTAGGATAACTCTCAGAGTCAGGGTGTGTCCTCTGTCTACACAATAAATGTCGTACTAACTCTATTAGTAAAGAGAATCTTAGACCGCTTCTGAATCTTTTATGAAAGAAAAGCGCCAGAGATACCAGGAAAAATGCCAGAGATATCTCTTCGTTGTGGGAGAAGCGTGTCTTAGCCTAGCCTAGAGTTCACTCACACTTTTGAGAAGTTTAAGTAAGTTATTTATCACTCCAATATTGTCTGTTAAATCTAATTCTGGTATTCTTTATTATACGAGTAACGTACATCGTCGATGGCCGTAAAACCCAACAACATACGTATTTCAAGGTAAATTTTGTCGCTACTTCCGCTTGAAAGGTGCTTGTTCAAGCTTTTGGGACCGTTAGAGCTGTTTATTGAAAGGCGTTGATGCGCCACTTAGAGCTTTAGTGGTGTCTGTTGATCAAATGCTGATGTCTTGTCTGTTAAACTTGCAGTTTGATATATATATGTTTTACACGGTCTCTCTTCTATTTCTTTTTTTTTTTGGGGGCTTCTTCTGATTCACAAAATCAGTCATCATCAGTGTGTATTCTTAAAGGTGTAGTTACGGCAGTGTACACTTCTTTGACATCAGATACCTAACACAGTTCAAGGTCAACAGGATAATGTCGCGAAACTTGACCCAGGAAAGAAAAAAAAAAAAACGTAAACAGTGGAGTACAATATGATTATAAATACACTAACGAAATTACTTATACGCTAGGTTAAGAGACGGGGGGGGGGGGCAACACAAATGTCAAGCTCTCTCCCAGCACCACACAAATAATAATCACGTAAACGGACTTATGTGGTGCAATGGTTAGCGTCGTTGATTGTGATTCACGCACGGGTCTGTCTGGGTTCGAGTCCTGGGATGCGGCAGTTGGCCCACAGTCATCTCCATTTGTTCATCCTCCCGTCCAGGCTGGTCGATTAATGGGTGCCTGGCTTCGGCTGGATATATATATATATATATATATATATATATATATATATATATATATATATATATATATATACAAGGTGAATATATAAAGGTTAAGAAACCGGATGACATGAGTGTAAACCTCTCTCTCCTTGACACAAATATTAACGACACACTGATGGTTATCGAGAGGGTTAAGAACTGACAGCGCAGTGAGCCAACACTAAATTGGCAGTGAAGTTCCCATCCCTTACCTTAGTCGCTGTGGTTCACATATACACGCGCTCCATTTTAATTAGATTTTTTATTTAATTATTCATAAATTCATTCATGAGTTTGAATGCGATGCGTGCTGTCCCTAGCCCTACCTAGTGGCAGTTTCTCATAGGTAAAGAAAGTTTTAGGGGTGGGGCCCAGTGAGTGTTGAACTCTTTTCCCCTTTACCACATTATCACCTCAAACAACACTGTAACCCTCACTGTACCAACAGACACCACGGAGTATTATACAAGCACCTTCAGCATCAGAGCAATTCGTGGCCGAGCCAACTCAGACCACTTTACGCTGCCGAGAGCACGACCTCGCCAGGGTTACCTGGGGGAGTGGGGAGAGGGAGAGAGAGAGAGAGAGCGGTTGGGCAGGAGGCTGATAAAGGTAAGGGGGGATGGTGGGGGGGGGGGGGGGCACAGACGCCCACTAAAAATGCCGGACGCGCACCATCCTTGCTGCCGGGTCCCGTGCCGTCTGTTGTGTCTGGCGAAAACCTTTTTTAACATATCTGACGTTAGCTGGAGAAACCAGCCCCCACGACTTTCTCCCTTGCGAGTGTTTTTCGCTGTTTGGGTGCCGTCCAGTTTCCATGCGTTACCTACGTTGAAAGCGGCTGTCTCTCTTGACTTCCATCTAGAGCATATATATAGTGCTGGTACTCTCTGCTGAGACATTCACGCCAGCTGTCTCATCCAACTATCTTTCAAGTTCCCAATTGAAGATTCTGTTTGTTTCCCAGCTCGGACCGCCTGTATGTTTTTCTCTTTCTATATAAATGCTGTGTCTTATTCCTTTGAGTCTGCAATATCTTTATGCTTCTGTACTTTCTGTCTCTGTGTTGCTCGGTATTTACACCACTAAAGCTTCATTTACGGAGCCATAAAGATTTTCCGTCTAAAAATCTAGTAAACAAATACGCTGCGCATTATCATGCATCAGTCACCATTCCTCAGAGAAAGTTGTCTCCCTTGTACGTATGTCAGGCCGTGTACGGCTTGTTACTCGCCATGCATCTCAGAATATTGCATACGAACCATTAAAGAAAAAACAAATACGTCAAATGAAACCAGTGTACATTGTGTGGCTACTTGGTAAAGAGATAAATGCACTCTTCCTCACTCATTTTTGGGTACCTTCAACAGTTTTTGAATGCAGCTGATATGGTAATTCCCTTAAAACTTTTTCAAACTGTGATGTGTGATGGGAGGGATGTTTTATCATGAGACATAGTTTTAAACTATGTCCTTTCTAGGTAACCTAGCTTAGTATTTCGTACGAAGTTAGCGATTAGGGAAGGATGTAGGTTCAGGAAAGCTAAGGGAGGGATGAAATTTAAAAAAAAAAAGTGTCATACATCCTGACATTACTGAGGAATAGTGTCAGGTGGGGTTAGGGTTAATGGATTTGGTTAGGGTGGGTGGTGTCATGACAGGACACAACCCTCCCCCCAACACTGGGAAGGGGGGGTTATGCTAGGCTGCCCAGCCAGGCGGAGCAGCCTCGCCTCCACCACCGCCACCAACGCACGTTCGCTCGCCACCACTATGGATGGAGTGCCACTTTTCCTGCTCTCCGAGTTGGTTCATTTTTTTTTCTTTGAGTGTGTGGGAGGCACATAGAGAAAGCAACCGTAAAAACAAGAATTAGAGAGCGGGAGACATTCAGAAAAGCTGAGACGAATATGGTAAATTCGTATTGTACATCCCAACGAGGTTCCTTGAGCTTCTTGAGGTTTGTGATGCACCATAAAATGGTGCAGCAGGACATCAGTCAATTTAGAACGTGCTAGGGTAGGAAGGGAAGTTATTTACACTGTGGCATCATCTATGTTGAAGGAATGGTACCATCCTGTTTACCTCATGGCTTTATTTTTACATTAACGTTAGTCAACAAAACGATGTTTTGCATATTCACATATTTTACTAATAGTAACGAGTCGGTTGTAAGCGACTCATAACTGTGACAAACAAAGCCTCTGTGTACGTAGTAGTTTCACATCATCATATTTCATAAAGAAATCACAGACGGTACTGGGAGCCATAAAGCATGCTTCTGTTTTTTTGTTTGTATGTTTTTTCGTAAAATGCCCTCCATTCTTCCACCAGTGCGTAACTATGGAGTCCCGCGAGTCACTTCGTGAAACAATTCTAACAATGTTTTGTCAAAGCGGGCGCGTGCATCAAAGGGACACAACGCTTTCCCGCAACAATTTTAGTTGCATATTTTCATATAATAGTTGGGGAGAACAAAACAGTTTGCCTCGCAGGCTTGTGTAGAAGCTTCATAGCGTCGCGCGCTCGTAAACTCAGGCAGCGTTACTTATATAATAAGGAGGAAGACGAAATCATGTACGTGAAGGAACTTACGCCGAGTAACAAGGAAGGTGCACACAGTAAGGGCGAACTGACCCGCCAGCCAGGCAGCCCGGTTAATGCTCTCCCCCTCCCCCACCCTCCCGCCACTCCACCCCCGACAACCCCGTCCCCCTTTCTCTGTTACGAGGTAACCTTCCCCTCCGTCCCTTACCCCTGGAGGAACGCGAACCCTACAGTTAAAGTAAGAGCACACACACATTATACGTGATATTTGGCTGTGTGCTTTGTTTCCTTTTTGACTTTCCCCTTCTACTTCATACTCTCTCTCTCTCTCTCTCTCTCTCTCTCTCTCTCTCTCTCTCTCTCTCTCTCTCTCTCTCTCTCTCTGCGTGTCGTTTCCGTCTTTGGTCCAGAGTGCTGGCATTCAGTCCACAAACACAGTCTTTCCATGTCACACATAACACTTGACAGCACGTAATTCACATGACTCGTTCGTTGCTCCTACGCTGCAACCTGCCTCTTCGCAAAATCTTGTCGTAGGTTTTAGTAAGTAGGTGGTCTGTTTGCCATATGCGCATAGAGACCTTGGAGGAGAAGCCGAAATGAGATCCTAGAATTACTTTAAATACATTTGACATGGTGCGTGTTATGTTAATGAATGCAAGGACAAAAACGACGCTTAAGAGCGTAAAGAAACATAAACGTAAACAAGTATTTTTAAAAGCCTGGCGGTGGTTACGAAGGAACATACGGATATGATGAAAAATTCAGCAGAGTAAACAATAGGAAAGGCAAGAAAAATTCAGCAGAGTAAACAATAGGAAAGGCAAGATCAAGGGAGGAACTAGAAGAGAAAACGGGGAAAAATACGAAAGGCGTTAAGTCGGACGGGAAACGAACCAAAGAGCTAAACCACCACAATACGGGACAAAGAAGTTCGCTCCACAGAAGAGTGTCCCCAAAGTGGCTTACAAGGATGCGGATGAGCCACTGGTAAACGGTAATCGAGTGGATTGCTGAGATTGCTAACCGAAAATCAACGCAAGTGTAACAGTAATTGTAGAGACGGGTTAACAAAGAGCTAGACCTATACGAAGTTTTTCCAAGGAGTGAGAGACGAGTACTGGCGGAGGGTGATGGTACCTTCATATAATACATAATGGGAGAAATTACAGTAAGATATACCGGATCCGACAATCAACAATAATAATGATGATGGTGCAATTGTAATGGTGCAGAAGGCAAATCGACAAGCCATATTCGAGGGTAGAAAAGTTCCATTAATGACGAAATGTGATTACAGGGTAAAAGTCGGTTAATCTGGATCCGCATGGGGAACTGAGACATGGAGGCATTAGTTTTTGAAACGTGCTATGGAAAACCATTCAGTAACACGTCGGAGAGTGCATCAAGGTCAGAGAGGCTATTACATTAACACTAGTTCTCACATTCGCGTTCAGCAGCCTAGGGAAGAAAGGAAAAATAAGCAGAGGCACCTTTTTCCAGAAGCGATCAAGCATTACTCAAAATCAGAATGCGTTACTAACGGGGAAATAATAATGTTAATCGGTGACGAATTCAAATGCTATTAGCAGACACAAGGATGGAAACTACGGGACCGTTTGAATTCCTGGGTGTACGGCGCGGTATATGATGATGAAGGTGATGGAGGAAATGAGTCTGTAGATGGATGAAAGACGTAAGGGATAACGAAGAAAACGAAGAGGTTCAACAGAAAATATTAGAATACCAGGGAGTTTAAAACTTACTAGGATGATATAAAGATGATACAACAAACAGGGAACGCTTGTAAGATACAGGAGAGGAGTGTATGTAGCAGCTACAGGGAAAGTTCAGGAATCATAGCCTTACCCACTTTGGAAGGAAGAATGGAGAGAGAAAACTATTGTAGTTTTTACGTTTCTCTAATCCGAAGATGTCGAAATGGATCAGCTGAATCAGAGAAGGAACCGATCAGTCATATGACACACACACACACACACACACACACACACACACAAAACTAAGAAAACGATGCGAAAAAAAAATACAGTACTTCAACAAGAACTTAGTAATAAACGATTGAAACAAGCTAAGAAGTGTTTAATACAAAACCATAAACTCAAGACACTGTACGATAGAGTAGTAAACGGGTCCCACGAAGATCAAGCCTCTTGGCTAAACACTCAAATAGATAATCACACACACCACACCAACCTTTCAACGACACTGTCGCTGCTGTTCTGCCTAAAGCCTTAGACTCCCAAGCCAGTCCACAAAGCTCAGAGCATCAGAAAACTCCCTCTTCGCACTACGTAGAAATATTCATCTTGGTAACAAAACAAAATCACCTAACAATAAATACCAAACGGTGGATATATTACAACCAAAATAAAGTAGAAACAAACTCGTAATATTTTGAGGAACACTTGTATTCATACTGACCAGTTACGCTCGAATTTAATGGTTACAAACAGCATAAGATTGATGAAACAGTTAAGAAATGACTAACAGCTGTCTCTTATGGCCCTTTCACTTTTAAGTTTGGTCAAGTTCACTGTGAATGAAAAACGATTATTTTCCGGCAAAATAAGAATGACTAACAATCAAAATTACAAATCAATAGTATTTTTGTAAGCTTGATTTGAGAAATGGCGTCTGATGATTTCCTAGTTCATCCTAGAAAGCGTGCACTGGGCCGCAGGGAAAGCTGCTGCTAGGCTGCTTTGTTGCATGGTAAAGCTGAGAACACGTCGTTTCTCCAGAATAAATATTTGCCATGAATTTCGTCGACGAACTCAGGACGTCCTGTCATTCACAGACAGACTGTCGTGTTCCATTCCTCTGTTGAGTGCAAGAGGAAACATGCTTAGGGCAGAGGTACATTATTTTGAAGCGACACATTGTACGAAAAAAAAATTCATTGTAAACATAGTACACAGAAAGCTAGCATGAAACCGTCATGGTACTGTTAAAACTTTTTTTGTTAATGGTGTTGTGATTATGGTGTGATGATGGTGTTTTGAAGATTGCTGTGTTGATGGTGTTGTGATTATGGTGGTATTCGAAAGACTTTAGACCACACTGAAACGTACGCAGACAAACATAGGTATGGTATTCAGAAAACCTCAAGAAACTATGGTACGCAAAAGTCATGTTCAGTACCTATAGTGCGGTACTTTAAAAAAAAAAAAGCACCATGCACAATGGTAGAGAAAACCACCAGGAAGCCATGGTAGAGACAGCTCAGCCAGATAAGTAATAGTGGAGTCAAACTTGTAACGGGAACCTTGTCGGAAAGCAAGGTGATCCACCCGCGAGAAGGCAATGACCGGTAGCTGACCAACCTCGTATTTTCTTTCACCCAGCACCATATATCACTTTTCAGATGCAGAAGCTATTAACTTGTCCCACTTATTAGCATGCATATATTTCAAAATGTTTCGGAGTAAAGCCCGTCCGTTTCTGCGGCTTATCAAACTCTCTCGTTAATAGGTTTGTAGACCGAAGTCGAAAGTCTTCCCTGTGGTAAACTGGTTACGATATCAAGATAAAAGATGCGGCGCAATATTCAAAGTTACAATTTTCACTCAAACTGGTTACGTTTGGTGACTGGTTTTCAGGTCATGACTAAGAATCATCGGCGACGTGACTTATGGAAAATAAATTGTTAGATGTGGTAAGATTAAAACTGGTTAGTTCTAAGGTCTACTTTATTAGCTCTACGATAGACAAGTTCATTGTGTTCAAACATATACAAGGGATCAATCAGTTCGAGATGTTTAATGACTGAATTTCTGGTAACATAAAGTGCCATATACTGCGGATAAACTCAAGTCGGAAACCTTATGATTTCTGTTTGAGTTCTCTCTAATGCATGTGATGGAGGTCAGAATGGAGGACAAATCCGTCATTCGTGCCCTACTTGCGATACTGTGTCGCCCCAAGTCGTGTTGATCAAGACTGACAAGCGCAACAGACACCCGCGTTACGTTGCCAACTAGTATTAATCCTATCAAAATTAGTGTTGTACCTATGTCAGCATATCAGTTAATGACTAACGAGTTAACTGCAAATGATGGGGTTTGTTTTTCAGTTCTGCCAAGTCGTGAGTTTTGTATTCAGCTGATTTGACAGTGCGGCATCATACTCCCTGCTGCAAAATGTATTTCTTTTGCAGTCCGTAAGCTAATCCGAAAATAGATACTGAATCGTTTCTGTCGTAAAAAAACAAACTACCAATCCATGATTAGTTGCACCAAGACCTTCAGTAGTTGTAGTTATATATATATATATATATATATATATATATATATATATATATATATATATATATATATTTCTTTTCTTTCAAACTATTTGCCATTTCCCGCGTTAGCGAGGTAGCGTTAAGAACAGAGGACTGGGCCTTTTTTGGAATATCCTCACCTGGCCCCCTCTGTTCCTTCTTTTGGAAAAAAAAAAAATTGTCTTGAACATTATTAACTTCTTCCTTCGCGAAAGCATAGTGGAACTAGTCTACAATTGTAGTCTGACTTGAGGACATTAAAGTAATGTAGCCTTGATTTTGAGTATAGTAGAATTAGGAATGTAGCCTTGCTGTCAAGTACAGTGGAACTAGGTATGTAGCCTTGCCGTTAGAGTACAGAAGAACTAGTGATGTAAACTTGCTCTAAAACACGGTGGAACTAGTTGTTGCAAGCCTCGCTCACGAGTACAGTGGAAGTAGTGTTGTAGCCTCGCTCTTGAGTAGCGATGAATTAATGACGTAGCCTCGCTTGCCCTTGCGCTTTGCTGGAGCCCACTATTACAAGTCACCTTTTACAATATTGAATAGGTTCTTTGCTGCCCTGTGAACATTACTTTAACAGATTCAAGGACATCTTCTGTTATATGAATACTATATAACATGTCAACTTCAACACATTTAGAACAGGTTCATGAAGATAGCATTTCCCGTAAAATTGTCGTTTTCATACATGCAAAAATCGGAGCTCATAATACAGTCTCATGTCTGTTAATTTTTATCTGGCATCTGTTATGCATGGAGACTACCGGAACTCAACCTCTCACGAACTTCACACCTGATCACCCTTGGATATGATGGCATGTGCTTCGACCATACTCGTAAGAAGCGGGTCAAAGGGCAGGCCATCAAGCTTAGGAGTCGTGCCTATGTGATCACGACAGTTAAGGTTAGGACCAACTTTAGACTTAACACTACAGCATCATTGTAGTTTATCTAGTTCAAGAATACTTGTTGGCTTGCTCCTTTGACTTGGCTTCTACACGTCTTCCGGTGTCGGGGCCGTGTCACGGGTGTGGGTGTTAACCTTGACGGGTTGCCTTCCACAGCCTACCATCACCTAGCCTGGGAACACACACACACATCCTCGCTCACGATGTATATACACCACCAGTTCTTCTAGGAAAGGCCCTCCCTTCACTCGTCACACCGTACACCTTGCATATACACTTGCGATGAATAAGAAAACGGCGTTTTACTTATTTTCTTGCAGTGCGCATGTTAAGCCCGGTTGACGTAAGCGTCAGTCTGTCCTCATCTAGTAAACGTTCGCAGTAGCAGCAACAAATTACATCACTACATACACAGAGTCGGGCCAGCAAGTGTTCGAATCCTAGGCGAGGCGGTCGGCCCAAACCCAACCCAGATGTTCATCTTCCCCTCGGCGCTGGCCGATGAATAGGTAGTTGCTTTAGACTGAGGCGTGTGGGTGTGTATCTGTGCACATAAAGGAATAAAGACATGCTTCATATATTCAAAGTTAAGAGACAGGGCAACACTGGCGTAAAACCCTCCCTGTAACATATAATCACACTTTATGCCGCGGATCTATAAATAAGGCACCAAAAATACATATTCAACAAATCACTCACGCACTTCAGCAAACCTAAACCATCTATCTTAACACTTAGAGCTATCTTCTGTCTCTCCACTCTCCCTTCAATCAATCTTCAACCACTTCTTTTCCGCTCATATTCCCTTAAAAATTTAAAATAATTATCCAGCACTATCTTTCGACATTATGCAAAGCGAGCCAAATTTTAATCCTTTATGTGATTTAAATAGAAATATATACAGAATATACGTTAAGAGCACAACACGATTTTCTAAGGAAACCTGTATGGTAATTGATTATCAGCTCAACTATTTTAAGGTCCTCTAGAGGCCAGACGGTTTAAGTGGAAAGCCTGGGGGCCGACCCGCGGTACTGTACAGTACCACAGACAAGTGTTATCAGGGTAGAGCGAGGCTCCCCGCCACATATAAACATTCAAAGTTTACATTTGTTAAACGCTAACGTCGGCGGAGTGGCGACTCCTATTTCTAAACTTTATGCTACTTACACAAGTGTGTGAGGCGAGGGTTATATTCAGTTCGTCCATCACATATGACTGGAAATTGTTCATCTTATACTTGAAAAAAAAAAAAAAAAAAGTACGGGTGAACGGAGGAGCAAATTTGCAGATGGTATACATCGTATATATGGAACGGATGTAATTGATGTTAGCCAAGAAATTGTATAATTCCATGAACATACACTGAAGATATATATATATATATATATATATATATATATATATATATATATATATATATATATATATATATATATAATTTTCTTTAGTTGATTCACATCCTGCCGGCGGAGTCAACAAATTACTAACCTTCCTGTGTGTGTATATCTCATTTCCTCTTTATTCCTCAGAACGAATGTGGCTCATGTAACCTCACCGTCAGAAACCTCGTGATTCACGGAAACCACTCGACAGTTACAGATACGAGTGGAAATTTTTGAGTGATATATTACAAAGTAAATAAAACTGCGCCAAACTAGGTATCTTTGCGCTTCATCTAGCATCCATGACGTAAATTCTAGTAGGCACTTTGTACCTTACAAGTATTTGATGAGGTGTTATAATATCGATGTACAACACAGAGATCATGTTGCACCCATATCTGGTACATATATCCAATAATCACCTTACATAAGGATTAGCTTATCTCACAATATTTGGTGAGGTATAGATATACATGCAGCGGATTCTAGTCCAAATATAGAAGAACCGGTTTTAAAAGACAATATTCCGCAAAGGAAAAAGGTACGAGGCTCGAAACGTTAATATTTCCCGACAGCTGTCAACTAACTGTTCAACATATTCAGGGTTACAGTTAGCTAGGGCAAATCCCAGAAGATTCTTAGGCTGTCAACTTCACGCACTAGACTGGAAAATATGGCCTAACTTTTCCTCCTTTATATCCCCGTCCCTCACGTATAACTTAAATGACATCTCGATAAAAAAAAAAAAAAAAATAACTGTCTATACACTTAAGATATTCAACAAAGGTTTTATTTCACTCCACTGATAATAATACACGAATTCTCCTTAGTGTTCGTTAGCTCTTCTTCCGAGCCGATGTTTATGATCCACATAAACAGAATAGAAAGTTACAATGTTCTCACAAGGCTACAGTTCCATCTGTTATATAGCTTTACCACCCAGGGGCAGAACAAGCGTGTAGAACGTTCCTTTAACTTGCCCACAGTTATAAGACATATCCCTTAAAGTGACGGTATGCTGTTAAGTCCCATCATTAAAGTTTAAGGAAAAGATATGACTGGTAGTGTATGTATTTGTGAATGGGGCAGAATATTACATATTATGTTTAGATTACACTTATACATCAAGCCATATGTTCGAAATATATTGGCCAACATGTTCGGCTATTCTCTCTTTCTCTCACTCTCTGATAAGACTCCTCCTCCCCCGAGCGTGTTACACAAACCAGGGCAACATTAGGTTGATGCGAGCCTTTCACAATACTGCAGCGTCTCAGTTACATCACTAAACAAACAACCTCGTTGGGCAGCGCTCATACATGTCCCGTTGAGAACATAGTTCCGTCACGGATCCTACTCGCTCTTCATTGGTATTTATGCAAACTTTAGTTTTCTTTCATAACGTTTTAGTAGGTCAGCTGTCGACAAACACAGTGCAACATTACTCAATCTTGAAATCCCATTTTAATTTCACTTGTTCTACAGTTATTTACGTCTTTGAAATCCGAAAGTTTTCGGCTTAACATCACACGTTCTTTTAAGCTTTTTAAGATTATCTGTATTCCCTGTAACTTCGCTTGCCTGATTCCAGTCGTCCACTTATGTGTTATTAGAGCCGTGCTTCGTCTCTTCTGGCCCTTTCATTGCTTAGTTTCGTATGTTTGCGTATTTGGTTTCCTTCTTACTTCACATATCGACATTATCAGTGTCAAACGGACTTAAAATTTTGAAGCCTATTACCATATCTCCCCTTGTCCATCTCTTTACTGATATGGACGACTGGCTGCTGTTTACTCTCCATATTTCAAGCACATTTTTTTTTCTGCCGTTGGACCGTCTCCGTAAAGTGCATTTAACAAATTGGTAATGCATATTCCAACATGGGTCTTATGTATGTTAAAAAAAAAAATCCTTCAGACATTCTTTAACGGTGTATATGGTCAGTTTCGACACGTATCAGTAGTATACGATTCATCTTTTACATTTCGCCTCATGTGTTCTTATCCCGGGCCGGGTACTGTGAGAATTTCTTTGTTAGTCATTGGCTGCCCTTAATTCCGTGTGTGCCGTTTTCATTGAATTAACATTTGGATGGGTTGAATTTCATCAGCCATGTTTATGACCAGTGCCATAACCTGACCAGGTCCCTGTAATCTTTAACCCTTATTATTTCTCTCATTAGTGAAGCATCACGCACAGGTGTCATGCGAGTCTTGACACATCATACGTAATGATCTGGTAATTACCAGCGTCCCAGAGACTAAGATGTGGAGCATGACTTGTTCGACCCAGTCTGAATAGGAAGCTCGTGTGTTTTAGTTTTCGTTCCTTTGAAAAAGGTCTGTCATCCCGAATGGATCCATGTCACAGCGGTTCTGGCAAAAATCTCATTGTGGGTTTGTACTCTCTCGCTATATGTACATCCTGTCAGTCCAAGGGCATGATCCACCCACAGACCACCTTTTTCTGGGCCACAGGTCACCCTGTCCTAGAGACCCTGTAAGTTTGTTGTTCATGGCTGTTCCCTGTAAACCTAAAGCTGCCCCTCGATTTTATCATTTCTCTTACAATTACACGTCAAGTGTCTGATCACCTTTTCCAGCACTTTACAGATGTTGCTTGTTATTACTGCCTTTGGTTTAGACGGGTTTTGTTTTTTTCCTGGCACCTTTCTGAGGGACGGTCACGAGTTTCGATGTTTTCCTCTCCCTTGGCACTGAGCCATCTTCCCTCGAGTTCCTTAACTCCGTCTCAAGTAGCACGTCGAATGTTTGCACACTTCGTGAGTACGTAGTGTACCAGACGTAATGAGGATTCTGCGCACTATAAGGATCAGGTTCCTTCACGAGCCTGTTTGTAACTTGTCCATCAGTCTCGTTACTTTCTAGGGTCTCTCTCTCTCTCTCTCTCTCTCTCTCTCTCTCTCTCTCTCTCTCTCTCTCTCTCTCTCTCTCTCTCTCTCCCCAGTGTGCTGCATAGGTGTCCAAGAAATTCACGTTAATATCTCAGAATTATAGTAGTTTTTTTTTCTCGGCAAGTAATGATCAAGACTCAAAGTATTGATGCAACACCAGACTGGCCGCTGCGGTGTGGTCATGAAGGCGAGAGTTATCGTAATAGGGTTTGGTCACGCAGCAGATGGAGGCTTCCAAGATAGCCTGGGCGAGACGCGTGCTAATGATGGTCTTGGCTCAGTTCGCACCCCGGAACTCTTCCCTGCAC
The DNA here is from genome assembly GCF_036320965.1 of Panulirus ornatus. Classification (NCBI taxonomy): domain Eukaryota; kingdom Metazoa; phylum Arthropoda; class Malacostraca; order Decapoda; family Palinuridae; genus Panulirus; species Panulirus ornatus. Next base: position 9,012,842 of record NC_092259.1, on the reverse strand, counting down.
ATTCTCAGCCTTCATAATTGACCACCGACTCGCCTAATTGTCATATATATATATATATATATATATATATATATATATATATATATATATATATATATATATATATATATATATATATATATATATATAACTGCTTAGTGAAGCCAGAGACATTCTCGACTTGTCCGGCCAGGAAGTTGTACTACGTGTGGCCAAAACAAATTCGCAGGTACCGGGAAACCCAGCCCACATGGACTATTAACGCTCCACACCCGCCGTCGGCGACAATTTTAGGATGCTACCGTTGTTGTTGCGAGAGATTCTCAGGCCTTAAGCCTGGCACGGGCACCTGTAGACGGGCCCATATCTTTCTTGACCCGTGATCCATCGCTGTGTGCGCTATAGGTAGCAACCTCAACCTCTCTCTCTTCAAGAATTAGCAACCTCACCCTCTCTCTTTCTTCAAGAAAACATACTGTCACCACTCACGGATACGTTCAGTTTCCTCTAAATAAATCTGTTATTAACCCAAGTTTATTATAAACCATAATATGCCATACTTGAAAATCATGGCGTTTTTAGCCATTTACGATACAACAAAGTTCGTTGGTTGGGCTTAGGTCTATCGACTGTCGTATATAACGTCACTGATGTGACCACACATCGGAAAAAACTTGAACACCTTCGGGTGTTCGATATTTACCGTTAAGACCAACTACTTCCCCACCCATCCCTTGAGTACGACAACTTAACGCGTCGAGTACGACATATTTGGTCATCGTACTCGTATCATGGCACTGAGGCTATCATTCCACTCGGGGATTTAAACCTTGGTACTCAAGGGTGTTTTATTCATCGTATTCAGGGTGTTAAGTGGTTACACCCAAGGGATTCAGCCGTCATATTCAGTGGGTCAAGTAGTGATATACGAGGGATCGAGAAGATTCAGAAGCTTCACACAGTAGGGATGTTTGGGGCGGTGGCCATCGCATTGGGAGGCGTCTTATGATGCAGTCAGTCTTTTATTCCCTCTAGTGATATTGCTCAACGCTGGTGCTTCCCACCACCACAACCCCCAACCCGGCAACCAACATCAAGGCAGCTCTTGACAGCCCTCAAGCTGAGTAAACGGTGCACAACAGTACATAAAAAGGCGTAAACGTTCTCTGCGCTTTGCTCTCTTCCGTGTTGAGATGATAAACATCTAAATACTTAAGGTTATGCAACTCTTCGTCGACGCGTGAATACCACGCTGTAAGCTCACATTAATCACATCAAGGCTGCTATTTCCTAGGATTGGTGGTGCTCTTCACTGGGGTAGGCAAGATTTTTTTTTTTTTTCACCAGTTACGGTACAGTGCGAGACAGCCGATCTGATAGGCGATGGAATATACTAGGCGCGAAGAGAACGCTGTTGTGAAGCGTAGCCATAGGGCTAGTACGATGACTGCATCTTCACAAAGAGTGAAAGGTTCCAGGGTTGTTGGCCAGCCCCGCCCTAGCTCTCACGGACCAGGCCACAAGATATGGCCCAGATTACGTGTTTCCTGCTCTTTGTTAACATCACCCCCGTAATCGCCACTCAACACCACATCAATTACATTTTTTTTTTTTTAGCACTTGATCATCTTGATCATCATCCGTCTTTCACTGTAACTACAAATATCGTATTGTAATATTGTTGCTGTTGTTGTTATTATTACTATTATTATTATTATTATTATTATTATTATTATTATTATCATTAGTAGTAGTAGTAGTAGTAAAGAATTTCATATGATCATAGATATTCTTTGTGAGTTAATAATGAACCGGTATAAGAACATAATCGGAGCGGAAAAGCTGTCTCAAGAAGAGGAAATTGCAGGAAGTTACTTGTAAGAAATTGATAACAAGATAACTCACCTGCGCGTTTTTACACATTACCTAACACCAAAGTTTATAAGAAAAACATCTATTTCAACATCAACAACAAAAACATCTATTTCAAGCAAGGTGCGCAAGGAAAATAATGTGCTTCCCTTCAAGTAAAGGTTGTTCAAAATTGAGATAACATGCACCCCAAAGACGTATCGCAAAGAACATACTTAATCACCAGCGAGATATCCCAAGAACACAAACGGTACGTTTAGAATGTATACATATTACGTACTCGATATCAAAATAATGGAATAGTGTATCAAGAGAAATTCATGACATACGATATATCAGTAAACCGTTATCAAACCCGCGGTGGATGTTATTATAACCCCGATGTACATAAAAAAAAAAAAAAAACGCGCTCAGATCATAACAGGTGACATAAAGTACATATAATCAGCACGTACAAATAATTTTTCTTCGTCAGTCCCTGGAGCTACCTTGCTGAACGCGGGGAACGGCAGTCAATTGTGTGTGTGTGTGTGTGTGTGTGTGTGTGTGTGTGTGTATTAACCCTATTATTTCAGAAATACGATTGACCACAAAAGCGTAGTTGTAACACAAAAACACACATGACTAGGTTTTGAATCCGAGATTCGTCAGGTAGGGTCTGGAGTACGGGGTACATCGTAGTGACCGTACATCAAAACTTTCACCTTTCCCCCCACCCCCCTTCCTCCAGTCCCAGTCCCGCTTCTCACATCCTCAGAGATGATAAAGCACGGACCACAGATCCTTTTTAAAATAATAGTTCAAGGCTGTAGGGGCCAGGGGGTGTGGGATGTCCTCAGGCGTCCCCGCTATACTGGTTTGTCTCGTCACCGTCACTAACCCCTCACGACGCCATATTGCTGCTGACTCACAACGCTTCGCTCTTTCCTGTCATAACGGTTTTGATAATTACAGTATTTTTCGCTGACGCCGTTAACTTTTTCGTTATGCAAAATGGAAGGGCTTCATACTGTAATCAAATAATCATCTCCAAATTAAACTGAATCACTGCTGGCTTTGGAAGTTATCGTTCCCATTTTGGTTAAGATTATTCGCACTTCTTCAGAAGTATAAAAAAAAAAAGCGTCATTACGTTGAAAGAGTTGCTCCCAGCGATCTCAGCAGGCTCTGGTTACCAGGACAACAGGTGGTGCCGCAAGTTGCTGAGACACCAATACTTGACAGATGGTGTAACAGCTGGGTGTTTCTGAAGCAGTAGTCTTCGAGTCTTCAGTCCCCACATTCGGAGCTGGGCCCAGGCTGGTGCTGGCTTTGATCATTGGTCGACCGAGCTGTTGGAAGCCGCATTTAGCAGGCCCACGTAGCCCCTCACAGCCAGTCTGGTCTGTTAGGCTTCGTAAACACTTGTCCAAGGCACTCTTGCACTTCGCTGTGCATCTCAAGGTGTTTCTGACGATTGCGGGCAGACTGTTGAAGAGGCTTGGGGCCCGGATCATTAAGGCGTGCTCTCTTTTTTGTCCAAGTTGCACCTTTCGATTTTAGAGGTAGTACTTTACAGATTCCTCCAGTATATGCCGGTAGTGTCAGTAGAAAGTTGCTGTTTCCGAGTGTAAGGTGGGGATCCTGCCTTTTAGGATTATCCTCGTATCGATGGTGATCTACCTCATCCATCTGCGCTCAGTAATTTCAGCTGTTCCCATTAATTCCACCACGTTCATATGGGTCGTGAAAGATCTCAACATATTTTTATATTCTTTGCACTTTCGTTTGCCTTGCAGGGTGATGTTAGAGTGCAACAGTATTCTATTTGCCTTGAAAAGTGCTATCATTAGTTTTTCGTCCCTCGTCTTGAAAGTCCGCAGGATCCACACAATCATCCTTCTGTATGAAGCAGCTGTTGTTTTGTTGGGTGACACGACACAAGTGGTGCAGTTGCAGCATAGTGGCATCAGAACTCAACAGATGATACAGCAGCAGCAGGGCATTACCAGGACTCAACATGTGGTGCAGCAGTAGCTGGGCATCACCAGGACTCAACAGGTGGTGCAGCAGTAATTGGGCGTCACCAGGACTCAACAGATGGTGCAGCAGCAGCTGGGCGTCCCCAGGACTCAACAGGTGGTGCAGCAGCAGTTGGGCGTCACGACTGAACAGGTGGTGCAGCAAGAGCAGCAGCAGCAGGGTGTCATCAGAACTCATCACGTGCAGCGGGAGCAGCCAGGGTTTTTATGCAACTGCAGCCGGGCTCCAACAGGGCTCAACAGAGTGATGCAGCAGCCACACAGCTGGACGTCAACAGGACTGAACAAGCGATATGCAGCATCTACAGCTGGGTGTCAACAGGACTCAAGGTGTGGTGCAACAGCAGCTGGGCGAGACGAGGATGGGGAGGGGGGACGCGGGTGGCAGGCCAAGGTCAGGTCTGTTGGGGGCCGCCCCACAGGCATGGGGCTGCCTCACCCTCATCTGGTGACCGATCCCTGCTATGTCCAGCTGGATCCTGTTGTGTGCGTTTTGTTTGTTTTACTTAGTGTGTGTGTGTGTGTGTGTGTGTGTGTGTGTGTGTGTGTGAGAGAGAGAGAGAGAGAGAGAGAGAGAGAGAGAGAGAGAGAGAGAGAGAGAGAGAGAGAGAGAGAGTTGTGTTACGGTGAGTTTTACACTTGTGTCGCCCCCGTCTTTTAACCTTGTATAATTATACTGTGTCTTTTGTGTATTTGTACACATACATCCCAGTCGATGCCAGGTGTGTGTGTGTGTGTGTGTGTGTGTGTGTGTGTGTGTGTGTGTGTGTGTGTGTGTTAACGTGCAATTGAATTGAGTTTTTGGTTAAATAAGTGACTATGTGAGTGATTGTATCATGATGTAATATGCTAAACAGACAGGCATGCAACAGATATTCGCACCTTCCCAGACTGTGAGACCTCCTCACACATACGTGAATTATCGCCCACAATATTTAAATTCATCAGTTTATTTTTTAAAAAATATTGAAATGAAAGTATACTGAAATTACTTTGAGGTAATTTCTTGTAAATGAAAATATGGGTACCATTAAAATGAATTAAAAAAGGAAAGAGTATTTGACGAGAGTGGTACTTAAGATTTAATATGAATGTAAGAAGGAATTCCTGAGTCATATCCTAGCCCAGCGGTTGTGGGCAGTGTTACCAGCACACACTGCACGACATATTTGTTTTCAGTCAGCAACCTCGGCTTATGTGTGGTGGGTCATCGTATGTACCTACAGTGTTCCGGAGTCTTCGGTTTCATTGCGAAAAAAGCCAAACTTAGTCGTTGGTTCTAACAGTTTAAAAGACATTTACCCCCCCCCCCCCTATATTCCACTTACCTACTGCTGGCTTTTAAGCAGAAGTGTTACAATACGTAATAAGATCTCTAGTTATTAAAAACAGCTTATCCCACCGAATACAAAGAATTAACCTTTATGTTGACAATTCATTTTACCAAGTGATAGTGTGTAGGGTCATACAGTTTTCTTAAACACCTGAAGGCGTACTTTTTTCCCCCTGCTCCTGGCTGAAATATGTCGATGATATCCTTGATGCCCATGGCCATTATATGCCCCCCCCCCCCCCCTCAAAAAAAAAAAAAAGTCATCCCATTATCTCACTCAAGTTGATGTACTCAAGTTAAACTGTCGTAATCAAACTGCACCATGGGCTATGTCATCGTACTCAAGGAAATATAGTTTTACCTGAGCTGGGGAGTCGTATTCGTCGTGGTCGTCAGACTCTGCCTGTTGGCATTCCCTCAGCTGAGAAAATTTGTGGTCACTGTGATCAGTGACGTTTGGATCTATGAATTCCAAAACAAAAAGTATCTTTCGTAACCATTCATTCCCAAATATCCACTACCGTGAATCCTCTCGAATGAGTCAAGGGGCGTGTTCAGTATTAATAGGCGTTAAATGTTCTCGAAAATGTATTAAATTGTGGGGCTATATGAATAAGTAAGTGTTTTAGTGGAGGAAAGAATTGCATCGTTTCCTTCACGCTCCCATCGTTCCCTGTCACCCGTCCTTGTTAGCCTGTTCTGGACGGAGATCTTGGACAGATTGGCGTCCCATGTAAAAGAATACTCTGAGGAACAACGTGACATTCACTGTGACGTAACACTAGTTATATTGTTCCCAGAAGTAAGAGGGAATTTACATGCAAAACGATTGCAGTGAATTGATGCAGTTGGTAATGTGTAGGGCTTGTTTCTGTGACATGATGATGGTTCCTCGAAAGCAAATTTACATGATGAGGACCAGTGTAAGAATGTTCAGTAGTCTATATACACCCAGCTACTGCTCCTGGCCTGAACTTAATTAAGATGCCCCTCAGAAATCTTATCCAAAAGTTCATGTTCTTCCTTATATACACTGAGGTACTTTAAATACACATTTTATGGTTCAAAAATATCTACACGTTCGCAAGACTCGTGGAGTGTGTGGTGGTGAAGAGGGGAATAACATTGGGAGAGAGCAACCCGTCGAAAGAGCAGCTCAATAGTAGTTGATGAACAGAGCTGCCACAATAGCTTGTTTTCCTACGCTGCTCTCGTATTATATTTATGCTTCAGTCAGCACACACCTGTCGCCTATTTGTCTTTCCCTGACTACATGCACCTGCTAGTGTGTGAATTTGTACTTTACGGCGAATTCTACACACGTGGGTGTATGTGTGATGCGAAATGAGAGAAATGCCTGGGGGAAAAAATACCTTTATCGGCGCTGAATGATCCTCAAGAATCTCCTTGTTTCTCTTGATTATCGCCTCTGAGTACTTGTAATTCTTCGTCACACACGCAACGTTCTATACAGGAATATTTTTTATGTCTTACGTCATGTAGCTTCACTCGAGACAAACATACGATAAAGCCAATTTCCTTCCACCCAATTACCAAATCCAAAAACTCGAACCTGTACTGATGAGGTGAATTAATTCAATTGCTGGGATATATTACTTTGGATAAGATCACATTACATTTGTTTTATGCCATAGTGTGTTGAAATATTCTTGGTGGCAACAACGCTTTCTCGTCAGTGCGTCGTCTCTGGCAAATTCGTTCAGACATTTCCTTTTGTCCTGGAGTTTAAAAGTATTGTTGTTCATCAGAGGCAATATCAGTGAACTGGTTCTCCATTTCTACTCTCGAATTTTCATGTTCTTCGGTAATTGAACAATGTTTTCTGTGGTCTTTCTAAGTACTTTTAACGTAAGGCTAGGCCTTCGTTGATGTTTAACCAAGAGCCTTGCGTTCCCGCGGTATCATTAGTAATAATAATAATAATAATAATAATAATAATAATAATAATAATTTGTCATTTTCTTGCTACTGACTCGTATACTATTTACCTACGACATATGGTATTCGGTGGCGGTGGTCGCTCTTGGTCAGAACAAACGTGTATTTAAACCTGTCTGGCATGGAACAGCCGGGAGAAAGAGGCAGGCCAGTGGGAGCGGCGGCGGCGGCGTCGGCGGCGGCAGTGTGGTCGACCGTCACATGATACTCGGCCAGACCCGCTTGCAACTCGACCCGTCCTGCTTGTGGCAGACTCAGCACTCCTCACCAGTCATGCCCAACACACCTTCCTTGAAAGTTTCCAGTTTGTCCTTTGGGACAGTCAAATGTTTTTGTGACGTGAGACTATGCCTGAGGATTTAGTTTTCCACCTTGTGAAGAGCAGACAATGGCTCGAGTTCTCATCCCAGAGACTAAAAGTAATTCGTACTCTAAACTGCATCGTAAAACTGTCACATGAGCTAGTGAGTGGAGTCATGAGCGTCATGTGTGTGTGACAGCCTAGCCCCAGGTGGAGGCTGGGGTTACCATGTCATTAATTTTATCATCGTCTCAAAACCATGAATATTATTGAAATCTTACTGCAGTCAATCCGGAATTTATAATTTTCAGGCATGTGAGATACAGATAGTTTTCTGTTTTAAGAGTTTTTCCATACTTGCCGAGAAAAAGTTTAGATTAATATCGAAATTTAATTGAATAAAAAAATGTAGGTCTATAAAATTCTTCAAAATAAGCACAGTGATTTTGAATGCTAAACTTTGAAGTCTTTTTATTGATGTACATTGTTAGGTGTCGTTGATATTTCCGTTTTGTTAATGATAAAACAAACTTATTAACATTAACGTATCAGTTCGAAGTTCCCTCCTAATTACATAACATTTTAGCTGTATTCCGTTCGGGACATGGAGTATTACATTACCGAAAGTAGTTAGTACCGGCAAAACAAATTGAAAACATCAAACATTTTAGGTAGCCATAATGAAAGATATGATGATCACGGCCGTTCGATACCTCGAATAAAATTAAATCTGTCCTTAAATATCAGACGGCAACAGAACACTTCGAACAAGGTTGTGGGAATTTTATGGCAAGTTCTCGCCAGGCAACTTTTTATGGTGTCAGAGAAAGGTACTGTATCATCATATAACATTCCAGAACGGACTGTAAACTAGGAGCATCGACCTTTCAACAAAAATGAAACAAGATGCGTGTGACCTTACCCATTTAGAATATATTTATTTATACCTGTGTGTGTGTGTGTGTGTGTGTGTGTAAACGTAAAACAAAAGCATCCCACCTAAACTTACCATGTCATTTTTAGATTCAACAGGATTTCCTATCTCAGCTGCGCATCAATTATAATAGTGTAGCACATCCTGCATATCGAATTAATTAAGAGCTAATGTAAAGTATAAGATTATCCTGTTCATACTACCTGGATACTCTTCTCTCGGTCGAAAGACTTTGCCTGTATTTCCCGATATTCATGACTTTAAAGATTTTCTAGATGCATTATAAGGTTGATGGGAATAGCTGATTCTATAGGTATTTCTAGTACGTGTATAATCTGTTGCCCAAACTATATAAACACTGAGGGCTCAGCTACTTCTTGCTTCACACGGCGTTTTTGGCTGTTTAATTGCGTTTTACTTATTATACATCTCAGGTGGACATTTAACATATTTATGAGAAGTAAGTATTTTCATGGCCTATTACAGTGTTAACACCAAATCTCCAAAGGAAAGCCAATTTCCCCTTAGGAAGATGACGAAAACGCATTATTTATTTTTTCTAAACATTTTACACGGAGTGTTTGCGAGTGGAGGTAGCAATGGCCAAATAAGAGGTTTGTGGGCGGGAACCGCTGCACCAGTACACCAGACCTGGACGGCAGCAGCACCACCAGCCGGTGACCACATCCACTAGTTATTTTCTCCGGAGCGATTGTCCGAAACAGAGCACGGTATGCTAGTGTGTCGATATCAACAGCTGAGAATTTGAAGTTCATCGAGTCTATGAAGGGTTTACTAGCGTTCCAGATATATTACTCTGGCCTTTTACGGGAGCACGGAAAGGTAATCCCGCGATGAACTCACCAACAGTGTGCACCCATTCGGATACAGATGTATCTCATGTCCATTATTCACCAGTCTGATCACGCTTTTTATTTTAAAAAATAATAAGTTTTCAACGTTATATTTTATATACAAATAAATTATTTACAGCGAAGGGATATTCCGGACTTATATTTCCTATTAAGCTTCAGGTCTACACAGGATTTAATTTTCGTTTTTTTTTTTGTAGACATTTCTCTGCCCATTTAGAAATATGCGTTTGTACATTAAGAACTTAACATACATACACATGTTCCGAAGCGTGTTCACCACAGGAGACTGATCTCTCAGGCTCAGAGGGGATGATATTCTAAACCACGCGTCTAAAAACTCGGAACTTAAGAAGCCCCATGAAGTTGCTAAGCCCACAAAAGGCTCATGAACCGAAGATCTTAATAGGCGACTACAATAGAGTACTACTACTAAGGATCTCGCTTAAGTAAGGTCGAGTACCGAGAGAATACGGGGGAGAAAACTGATACAGGTCATCAACGAAGAAATTAGAAGACAGCGCAGAGATACGAACGTGTAGCTAATAAAATTGGCCTGGAAGCAACTGGAGGAGAGAGTAAACGGAGAGAGGATTTATCAAGGTAGAGAACCACTTGAATGAGAGACCCCATGGTTTCACATCATGCTCAGCCACTCTCAAAGACTGTTATGAGGAAGTGAACGCCATCTCTGAAAAGATAGTTGGGTATGTGTATCTTTGAACTAACGTAAGGGTTGTATTTGAAAAAATTAAGATTCAGCAGTGCAAAAAGGAGAAAAAGAGTATGATGAGAAAATAAAGAATGCTTATGAAGAAATAATTAAATCTCACTAAAGAAAAATGAGAATGAATGAAGAACTATATGAAGCATGGACAGGAAGGAACCCAAAGTTACTCTTGTACAAAAACAGAGAAAAAAAAAAAAGAAATCGGAGAGTTACCTTTAAAGAGGGGTAGAAAGGTACTAAAATTACTCCTAGCCAAGATGCAAGATGTTAAGTGTACAGTACCAATCTGGATTTAGCTCACAATGCAAAGAGAAATTATTTGAAGTCTATCCAGCATGCTACGAATGCTGTAATAAATATTAGTATTGGAAAATTATGCGTCGTGCAACTGACAGTTTACAGACAACTCTGCATCAAGACTGGTCAAAAGAAAAATATCATTCACAAAATGATATATTTTACATCAATACGCATAACAATTTAAATGCCTCAGCAGTATGAGAAATGGTAGTTTTTCATATATAATAAGTCTTTGAAAGATTGTTGAAAGGCCAAAATGGCTTGCACCCTAAAAATAAATTAAACCTTATTATTAACTTGTTGCAATGACGTATATGAAACAGTGCGAGGAAGGAGAATGGACGCTTTTTCTTGTTGCTGAGGCATATGACAAGTAAGGCACAGAATATTACTAGAGAAAGTAGCGAAACAAAACTTTAACGTTAAGACAGGAAAAGAGATCAACGAAGTTTTAACCAAGATAAAATTTATAGTACGAGTACTACAGGGAACCGTTGTTTTGTCACTCACCGTTTGGAAAGGTGTTGTTTCAGTTCACTTTATATCAGACATCAAAAAAGTAACAAAAAATGTCGCGTTGCTTTGCTGATGACAACAGAGTAAGCAGAATGTTAGGATCCAAAGATGGTCTTGAAAGACCCAAAAAAGACTCAGATACAATCTACAAATGGGCAAACTGAACCAAATTTATTATAAGGATGACTGATTTGAGCATGCAAGTCGTGGAACAATTAACAATACACTGATGACACCGTATTGAGGCCCAGTAACGAATGCGATAATAAGTGACGTATACGTCAAATATTAGGAGTCATCATTATGAGAAAACAGGATTCAAGGAGCATATTGAGAAGATTATCAAGAGTTGTGTGAAATTTACAGATGAAAAACTTTAAAGCTTACATGAGCAAAATGAATTACTTCTGTGTCGTGTGGTGGCCAACCAAACAAATGGAAATGGACGAAGTAGAATTCGGATGCACTTCACGAACAAAATCGTTATAATGGAACGTGAATTACCACGAGGCTGAAAAAACACGAACTTTACAGCCTCGAAAGAAGAAGATTAAGATGCATGATAATCTATGAATGGCAACGGACTGAAGGCACAAAGGGCAATGTCATGAACTTAAAAGCCTCGCAGAGGGAAGGAAGATCTATCAAGTATGCAAGAATATATGGACTATACCAAAATATCAAACAAAAATATACGTTAAGACCTGCGAAAAATCTCTCACGACTTCAGTGTACTGCGGGGAAGAAATACGAAATGGTACAGGTATGGAAACGTTTGCCAGAAAAAAAAGCTGAGTAAAGGAAAAAAAAAATAATGAGAGCAGTGAGAAATAATAAAGTCTGCGAGAGAGAAATGGGGGTGGAGGTAATGGGATGAGGACCCACGAGATTCTCACCATTTCTTTAAGAATGTCATCACAGATAACACCAGATTATTCTCTCTCTCTCTCTCTCTCTCTCTCTCTCTCGTTTAATATTTTCATCTCTGTACTGTGATGGAGATGAGGTTCATGATATCAGATACGTTCACTAAGCAGAGCAGGTCTACTAAGATCACGCCACCGTTAAGAATTACAAGGTTTGAGAGCAAAACACATTTTGAGGTGAGCTGAGTTCAAGCCTCTGTCAAGTCAGCCATAACATGATGCCCAAACCCACTCGGTCCCTCAACCCAGACGGGCCCTTAACCAACGTTCATCAAAAACACTAAATATGGGTATAATTCACGATGGTCTGTTATGCTGGGTGAATATTGTGATTCAGTTGTTCACAAAAACAAGAAACGGTAGGATTTGAAACATTTATAGCAAACCGGAAGCCTTATAGCCAGCCTACCTTGAAGTAGGTGTGTTTACCCCGCTATACCGTACTACCTTTAGACAAATTTTGCAATGCGTTCGCGTTACTCAGGCGTATGGCGAGTTTATTTCCCATATGTGCCGTAACGGTGGAAATAATATATTAATGCAAACTTATCAGCATATTTATCTAAATTAAACAGAAGACATTGCATTAAAATCTCTCGCCCACACGGTATTATTACCACTTTTTCAACATATCTTCATATTCATTGTAATTCACTTATTAAACCAAGAACAAATCACATTCAATTATTTCTCTCAAATTTCTTATGCTATACAGTAGACACAAAACTGTAAATGTTGCGTGAGCAACTGTACTTAAACCACAAGTCACACAAATATGAACGCTGAACTATACACTTCCTTTTTTAACTGCACACTGATTACTTCCCATCGAAAATGATAGTTTGTACAACACATTCCCTGTTTTTCTTAAAAACACACGGATGATTAACGAGAAACAAGCAATCCCAGGTACACTACCTTAACCACTACATGATGCGTCTCTGTAAAGGGAGAGAAATATCCAACATGACCACACTCTCACTCCGCTATATGACATCTGAGGGTCGAGGCTGGCCATCACCCGCTCCTCCCAGCTTCCCATTTTTTAGACCAAACGGCCCAATAGAAAACGATGATCAGCTGTTTCAACAAACACGGCGGTCGGTGTTTTGCCGACGGTAGCAGGGATACGTCCAGCAACCCCTCAAGGTGAATGAAATTTGCATAATCCCTTCTTATTTCATAAGATGACGAGTGCCTGGAGGCCCCACCCACATCTTGGAGAGTCAGTGAATGAAAGGGTGTGGTAGACAAGGCATGACAGTTAATGATGAGGCTGTAATTTCGATGAAGAGTGGAGCGGGAGACTTACCGGGAGAAGAAAAAGCCGTCTATTTTTGCAAGCCATGCTGCAGGTCATGTTACTGAACTTTTTCAGTGCTGCCTTATTTTCATATACCTTTCTTTGAGTTTATTTCATTAGCTTGCACTTTTTTGCCATTTCATGTGAAATTTTGTGGTATATTGTATGGCAGATTGGTCGAGGATAAGAACATCTCTCTCGCTTCAGGCAAAAAGCTCAGCATATTTGGATTATTGCCATTACCGGTGTTTGACTTTGCATTCAGTGAATAGTTCCTCTCATTGATATCTCTAAGGTTATAAGATGAACGGTAAAGTGTTGTTAAGGTGTTACTAGAGTGAGAAAATAAGAATATAAGGGGGGTAATTGTTGCATTAAGGAAGAATTACAATATGCAATTAATGCACAAATAGGTCAAGGTGAATTTTAACAAAAGGGTAGAACGTAGAGAGTGAGAGAGAGATATAGAGATAATAAAGCATTGATTGATGTTACGAGCCATAGCCGTATCTGATTTCGATAACTTTGAGGGGTTTTATCATAAAAGGGTGCCTTTGAGACAGATGATTCGTTCCTCATTTCTGCAGACTGTAGAACCAGCAGAGATGAATTCTTACAAGAGCTCACGTCAGATGAATAGGGTAGGTTTTAGGTGCATTTCCGGTTATAGGTAAGGTTAAGCTGGAATGCAAATGGTAACAAACTCCCCTGCCAAATTATTAATTGAAGAATTTGGAAAAATGATGAGCTCACGCATGAACTCGGTTCTACCTGTTTCTGAACCTGCAGAATTAACGAACAGGTCATACATCCATTGATATTCTCATTTTGTGAAGGGAGTCTAGTATAAGGGAAAAGTAATGAAAAATGAATAATGTACTTTATGGGCATTCCTATATTTATTAATATACAAATGAGAATAATTTGTTTCGATTTGAAATATTGTATTTTAATTTTTTCACATTCAGTTGGACTAAGTTTTTAAATATTTCTTTTGTTTTTCTAACCAAACCTAGATACAAGGAACGAAAGTCCAAATATAAAAGCATATTCAGAATTATTCGAAGTAAAACAAATAATTTGTATTTTCTTCATTGTAAGTCTGTAAACAAAGGGTAACCCATATGATATTGTGACAAAAATGTTTCTTTCCTTTGATTTATGTTTTAAAAATGCTCATGTTATGCACTTCGTACAGGAGGATGATGTGTTGTTTCGTTGTGGGCATAAGAGAAAAAGGTGAGTGTTGTATTCCTGGAAACCAGAATAAGGGATTGGAGGACATTCTTTCATGTATGAGCTTTTTTCACAGAGGAAATTATTGTTTCCAGATTGATGATGTACCATCAACAACATTATAACCTTCTTGTTCATTGTGTGCACTTGATCATGGTGAAGGACAGATGTGTCTCGTGCATATTCTTTTTAACACGGAGATATTTAACATTTGTTAAGACACACAGTCGTAAAGCGGTTTAGACCATAAACTATTGAAGAACAATGTTATCCTCATACTGTATGTGGTAGATATGAGCATATCATGGTGATGAACACTCATGACTCATACATGATGACAGTTGCACATATTGAAACTCATTGCATGATTGGAGAACAATATTGTAATGTACCCATTTAGTTATTCATCAAGACTATCTTTAGATATTGATTGATTTTGTTTTGCACTTATGTTTTACAACAAAATATGGTGTTGATTAATGTAAATACTGGGAATCATTTGCAAAATCAACAGAACCCAGGAAAACCTTACTGAACCTCCACTGTAGCAGAGATTTATCATGATTTTCTGCATTCTGCCTGAAATATGCTAGACACACCCATGCTTGAGAATTTGGCCCGATGCTGGTAAGTGTCAATAGACACACTGCTACCATATTTGCCATTGCCCACCATCATCCTAAGCAGCTATTCTATGTGGTCTCCAGCAGCAAACTACATTAATGTTAGGATATTTATGCTGCAAACCGTACTTGCTAGTGGACATTAGGTAAGGCTTTCATAGTTTGATTTTTAAAACGTTTGACATACTTTTACATTGGCTTACTCCACATTTTGCCTCATTCATAACCTTAACCATTATTGTTTTATTCAATATTGTTAAATACAATATATAGTGCTCAAAATCATTATTGTCATCAGTATGCCACATTTCTCATGCAAAAACAAAATCACTCATTATCCAATAGTTTTGATGCATGACTGTGTAAACCAGTCAACAATGTGACAAGCTGTACCTACATACAGGAACACCTTTTTGCTCTTTTTTTTTTTTTTCTATAGTAGCCACTGCCCTATATTCAGCTGAGTAAAATTGTTTTCTCTTTAAAGTTATAATGTTTTTCTGGGTTATGGTTGGATTCGGTCAGTTTTGTTTGTTAACCCCCACATATTCTTTCTCCTTTGAAGCCATGCCTCCTTTGCTAAGATTTCTTTATTTTAGGGACCTGAAATCAGAAATACCTGTGATTACTTGATGTATTTCCATTCCACCACAGTTTATAGTATAGTAACTGAAATATTTAAAAGTCACATATGATTCTCATATAATGTTTTGCTATATATTTGATTTATTGGAATTGGTTAAACAATTAACCTTAAGTATTGGCTCTTTTATTAGTATGGAGGCATTCTTGTAAACAGTCACTTTCTACATATCTTGGTAATTGGATGATAAGTTCCATGGCACCCCTGGAAGATCACTCCCCTTTACTCTTATGAGTGAAGAATCAGTAATATAGATTTAGCGACAAGGAAAGATTTATTTGATAAGAAGCCTAGAAAAATAACCAAGAGTTATAACTAAATTGGCAAAGGTTCCTCATTACTACTTTTTTGTGAAAAAGATTTCTTCATAAGGTAATTTACTGCTGTTAGATATAGAAAATTTATGTGAAGTTGCTCAGGTCATACTATAGTTTTTCATTTTTGGCTTTCCTGAAATTTTTTTAAGTTAAATGGTCATCATCCAGGTGCATGCTTCAGCACAGTGTGCCTGAAGAAATATGTAGTTGCTTTATATTTGTTCCGTTGGTAATTATTGACATTTCACCTATGTCCAGATTTTTCAGGATGTTTTCACATTTGTTGGTTTCTACTATGCAGTGTTTTTTGTTCATGAGTGGAGTTTATTAATATTATTATTTTATTTATTTTACTTGATTGCCATCTCCTGCATCAGTAAGATGGCACCAAGAAACAGACGAAGAATGACCCATCCACTCATACACACACACACACATGTATTGGAAAGGATCACAATTTTGTTTGTGATCAAGATATTCCTATGAGTCCACTGGGAAAATGAAATACATAAAAGTGCACTTGGGAACTTATCGTGTTTCATTTTCCCCATGGTCTCATTGGAACACACACACGAAAAGTGAATTGGAACGATGTGGTATACTGGGGTCGACATGCTGTCAATGGATTCAACCAGGGCATGTGAAGCGTCTGGGGTAAACCATGGAAAGTTCTGTGGGGCCTGGATGTGGAAAGGGAGCTGTGGTTTCGGGGCATTAGTACATGACAGCTAGAGACTGAGTGTGAACGAATGTGGCCTTTGTTGTCTTTTCCTAGTGCTACCTTGTGCACATGAGGGGGGAGGGGGTTGTTATTTTATGTGTGGCGGGGTGGCGATTGGAATGAATAAAGGCAGACAGTATGTATTATGTACATGTGTATATATGTATATGTCTGTGTGTGTATATATATGTATACGTTGAGATGTATAGATATGTATATTTGCGTGTGTGGACGTGTAGGTATATGCATGTGTATGTGGGTGGGTTGGGCCATTCTTTCGTCTGTTCCTTTGTGCTACCTCGCTAACGCAGGAGACAGTGACAAAGCAAAATAGATAAATGAATAAATGTATAATATATAATTTTTTTTTCATACATATTTGCCATTTCCCGTGCTAGAGGTAGTGTTAAGAACAGAGGACTGAGCCTAAGAGGGAATATCCTCACTTGGCAGGATTTCCAGCCCCTGCTCCTTCCTCTTTTAGTCACTTTCTTTTACATGTGGGGAGTATGTGGGAAGTATTCTTTCTCCCCTATTCCCTGGGATAACATAACATAAATACATATACATACTTACACATAGACATGCACCTATATACACATATAAATATTCATACTTGCTTGCCCTCAATCCATTCCTGGCACCACCCCATCCAATAGAAAACAGCATCATTGCCCCCACTCCAGTGTGATAGTATCAGGAAAACAGACAAAAAAGGCCACATTCATTCACACTCAGTCTCTAGTTTTCATGTGTAATGCACCAAAACTGCAACTCCCTATCCACATCCTTGCACCACAGACCTTTCCATGGTTTACTCCACATGTTTCACATTCCCAGGTTTAGTCCATTGACAGCATGTTGACCCCGGTATGCCACATTTTTCTAATTCACTCTTATTTCTTGCACACCTCTCACCCTCCTGTATATTCAGGCCCTGATCACTCAAAATCTTCACTCCATCCTTCCACCTCTAATTTGGTCTCCTGCTTCTTGTTCCCTCTACCTCTGACACATATATCCTCTTTGTCAACCTTTCCTTACCCATTCTCTCCATATTATGATTCTCTCCATATTATGATTCTCTCCATATTATCCTTGAGGATAGGGGAGAAAGAATACTTCCCATGCATTCCCCACGTGTCGTAGAAGGCGACTAAAGGGGACAGGCACGGGGGGCTGGAAACCCTCCTATCCTTGTATTTTAACTTTCTAAATGGGGATATTATCATTATTATTATTAGTTATTATTATTATTATATTTATTTATTTTGCTTTGTCGCTGTCTCCCGCGTTAGTGAGGTAGTGCAAGGAAACAGACAAAAGAATGGCCCAGCCCACCCACATACACGTATACACATACACGTCCACACACGCAAATATACATATCTCTACATCTCAACATATACATATATATATACCCACACAGACATATACATACATACACATGTACATAATTCATACTGTCTGCCTTTATTCATTCCCATCGCCACCCCGCCACACATGAATAGAGAAAGAATACTTCCCACGCATTCCTCATGTGTCATAGAAGGCGACTAAAGGGGACAGGAGTGGGGGGGGGGGGCTGGAAACCCTTCCCTCCTTGTATTTTAACTTTCTAAAAGGGGAACAGATTATTATTATTATTTTTTTTTTTTCATGCTATTCACCATTTCCCACATCAGCGAGGTAGCGTTAAGAACAGAGGACTGGGCCTTTGGGGGAATATCCTCACCTGGCCCCCTTCTCTGTTCCTCCTTTTGGAAAATTAAAGAAAAAAAAAAAAAGAGAGGGGAGGATTTCCAGCCACCCGCTCCCTCCCCTTTTAGTCGCCTTCTAAGACACTTAGGGAATACGTGAGAAGTATTCTTTCTCCCCTATCCCCAGGGATTATTATTATTATTATTATTATTATTATTATTATTATTATCGTTATTATTATTAAAGCATGTTACCGGAAGACACCATTTTTTACTACTTTTTCCTTGCGATTGGTCAAATGGCTTATGCTTCCTCTCTCTTTCTCTATCATCCCCCTATAGTAGAGTTCCTTTTATGGATCCCTATATGAAATAGTTCAAATCTGTTTTCTATTTTCGTATGACCTTTACTTCAGTTGTCTTTAAAAAGGTTATACATGGTATGCTTAAGTGAGAATTTCATAAGTTATACATGGATGGCAACAGGGTCGGATTGGATAGTGGACCAGAACTTATGGTGAAATGATGTGGCCCCAATTGAGCACCCAGGCCAAGAATTTTTTATACCAAAATAACTTCACCCAAATGCGAAGTTGGTATTGATAATGTATAGTCATGCTGGGGAAAACTGTCACTTATTTTGAATTGATTGAAAGTGATGCAAGTTGGAAATGCTGTTAGAGAGTTGTTTCATTGAACATTTGGAACCAAAACAAGCCATTTACTGTAAGATATTGAAAAAGTTCATAAGTGAGAAATGTAAATGAAGAAATTGGATAAAGTAGGGCTTGTTAAGTATACTTGATGAATATGTCTTGGTATTATTGGGACCAAAAAAAAAAAGAAAAAAACAGGGATGAGTATGTTTATGGGTGTTGTGAAGTGGACTATTAATTAGGTGTGTTTAGTTATTCATGAACAGCTGTTCTTTGAATGAAAGCTAATTCTTTTTTAATACTATTTTAACATCACTATGTGTGTACCCTACACTTCAGGGTATTATTGCATATTACGTTTCCATCACATGGAAAATTGGTTTTTAACATTGCTTTATATCCCCATCAGTAAATCAGTTGTATTGTTAATGTATTTAATGTTTTCTGTTTCAGAATATTGCTTCTATTGGAGTGTGTTGATTTGACAGTGAATAACCAAGATGGCAACATCAAGTAAGTGAACTTACCAACCCATTTTGTTGAATAAGTTGTTGTGTCCAGTTTCCTGTAGAAACCTGTTTCTAGAAATCAGTGTTTTGAGAATGTTTTATACTAATATGTGATTGATTTTCTTTTTCCAAACAGTTGTCCTGTAAGCACACAGGTGTATTTATTATTGGAGTGCAGGATTCCAAAACTTAAGACTCAGAAAAAGAGTAAAAACAGGTCAAGCATAAAAAGAGGTATTTGATATGAGTAACAAAATGAGAAAGTTGTTACAACAGGGATGTCACCACAGCTTTACTAACATGGCCAAATGTAGCTGGAATGAATGTTCTAGGATTATTCTTGGAAGCCACAGCAGTTAGGTATGTTTAAAGTTTGAAAATTTGTTCAAGAATCATCAAAGAAGTTCATAAATATTTAAGGATGACTGTATCTCGTTTCTTAAAGGAATGAGCACAGTATAAAGCACTGATATAATTAAGAGAGAGTGAGAATGCTTAGGCTGGAAGTAAACTGATTCACACAAAGAATATTTTATCTCTGTATCTTATGTCAATAAACAGAAGTGCTATAGCTCTGTATCTGATGTCAATAAGCAGAAGTGACTAACTCTTTGCAGATTCAGATAACGACCCCGTATTTACACACTGGTCCTCGTTAAACATGAGAACTGAATTATTGAATTCAGCTGACAATCTCAACCATCCAACATTAGGTCTCAATATGTTTAGGATTATTGAATTCTTAAACTCAGCTGACAACCCTATACCCCAATTAACCCCCAAACTAAAGTTTTAAACAAGCAGTAGAGCTCGGTAGTACTTGGCTGGTATCACATACTATTGTATCTCTTTAGTAGCTCAATATTGTATTTCTTGCTGACTACCATAATGTGATAAAGTATCACATTAGTTGATGATGTCATATGACATAGGCAGGGTGTTTTTCCAGCTCAGGTTGATTGGTAAAATTTTGAATTAGTGAAATCAATTGAGCTTTATAGCTGATGTTTCCATGTCTTGAATCATTATCTTGTGCCCCCAGCAGTGATTAAACCATGCAATACTCGGCAAGCTGCTGTGTCAAGGGTGGGCCATTTTGATAGCTGTTTCTTTCCCTGCACCTCGAAGCTATGGAACTCTACCGTTTCATGTCTTTCCCAATGACTGTGTTCTTGTTTTTTCCACTTCCTCTGAAATCCATAAATCCTTCTCTCTTGTTCATCACTTTTATTAACCTCTCTATATTTTAGTTAAAGCCCAGCCTTGATGTGCACTTTTGTCTTTGACTGGAACCTCCAGTGTAAAAAAGAATGATACCTTCTTAAGCTTATTAAGCTAGTGTCTGTAACCTTAAACTTCGAAGCTACTGTTTGCATATGGCAAGTCATCATCATATTAGACTAGGGTTGGTTTATCATAGGCCTCATTAGCACAGCAACACTGAATCCCAAAGATTTTGCAGAATGTCATTAGAGAACAATCTTAGCAGACTAATGAGTGCTAGAGGATGTTGACATTATCTGTGTATAATTGTTCTTATGACTTACGAGTTTGCAACAATTATATGTTCTGTGAATAGAACCCATTTGGAGCCCAGCTGGCCTTATAGTCAAATATTAAATGATCTGACACCTGGTTTCATTATTTTGAGGGCCACTACTGGTTAAGCCAGAAAATATACCTTTCAAATGATACTTTTGCTTTGTTAGGATTATCAAGCTTGTGTACTTTTGATAACACATGGGTATTTGTTTTCAACAGAATTACGCCTGGCTCTCATCCAGATGGCAGTAGGAGAGACCAAAAGCAAAAATGTTGCTCGTGCTGTGCAGTTGATAAAGGAAGCTGCAGGTGGAGGTGCTCAGTTGGTTGCTCTCCCTGAGTGCTTTAACTCACCATATGGCATAAGTAAGGATCCTGATGAGATTTTTTTATTTATATTTCATATTTACTGCTTGCTTAGACATATGAATTATGACTTCCATATTGAACATGCCTTCATTATTTTGTCAGGAAGCAATAGTTTTAATGGGTTACAAACTGTTTTGTGAATTATTTCAGATTTTTTCCCGAAATATGCTGAGACAATCCCTGGTGAAAGCACTGATGCCCTTGGTGTTGCAGCAAAAAAGTTTGGAGTTTATGTTGTTGGTGGGTCCATACCTGAACTTGAAGGAGATAAGGTCTACAACACTTGCACAGTTTGGGGACCCCATGGAGACATGATTGCTAAGCACAGAAAAGTAAGCTAAAGTTGGTTTTAGAATGTGTTATTTTAGATAGGTAGCAGTAGTGGCCTTTGCCTGTTTTTATTTTTAATTTTTTTCCAGTTTTTCAGCAAGGAAGAGAAAGATATGCTTTAAATTATATGACAGTACTGCTAACTGGTGAGATGTGTAAACTGTGGATATTATTATTTACAAACTGGATGAATGTAATTTGGGAAGAAGAGAAATTTGTAAAACTAACAGCCAGTGTAAATTTTAGCAGAGTTCATGTCATACTGATATGAATCTTTTGATTTAAGAGGGTTAGTGATAGGCTTGAAGGTAGAGTGAGGTAGGTGGATAATATATTTTTGGACCAGAAAACCATGAAAATTTTTTCACATACCAGTGAGTTGGTAGATTTATTTTAGACATAAAATGAAAATCCAATGAACTGGACTGGAGTATATGAAGGGAAGAGTAGAATACTTTTAAGACTTTTTTTTCTCTCATGTTTTATTTTTTCTGGGAGGCTGTATAATTACTTTCCAAAAGGAGGAATAAAGGACATAGCCAAGCCAGGATTTTTTTGTAAGCTTAATCATGTGTTCTTAGAACTGTCTTGCTAAAGTGGGAATTGGTGAAGATGTTTGAACAATTACTATAACTATTCTTTTTGTTATTATTATTATTTATTTATTATACTTAGTTGCTGTCTCCCGCGTTAGTGAGGTAGCGCAAGGAAACAGACAAAAGAATGGCCCAACCCACCCACATACACATGGATATACATAAACGCCCACACACGCACATATACATAACTATACATTTCAATGTATACATACATGTACATACCCAGACATATACATATATACACACGTACATATTCATACTTGCTGCCTTCATCCATTCCTGTTGCCACCCCGCCACACATGAAATGGCAGCCCCCTTCCCCCGCGTGTGCGCAAGATAGCGCTAGGGAAAGACTACAAAGCCCACATTCGTTCACACTCATTTTTTGTATTCATATTTATATGTGTATATGTTGACATGTATATGTATGTGTATTGGCGTTTATGTATATATATATATATATATATATATATATGTTTTCTAAATTGTTTCTTACATTTTTCATATGTATATATATGTATGTGTGTGTGAGTGTGTGTGTGTGTGTGTATATATATGTATATTATCCCTGGGGATAGGGGTGAAAGAATACTTCCCACGTATTCCTCGCGTGTCGTAGAAAGCGACTAGAGGGGACGGGAGCGGGGGGCCGGAAATCCTCCCCTCCTTGTATTAACTTTCTAAAATGGGAAACAGAAGAAGGAGTCACGCGGGGAGTGCTCATCCTCCTCGTAGGCTCAGAGTGGGGTGCCTAAATGTGTGTGGATGTAACCAAGATGTGAAAAAAGGAGAGATAGGTAGTATGTTTGAGGAAAGGAACCTGGATGTTTTGGCTCTGAGTGAAACGAAGCTCAAGGGTAAAGGGGAAGAGTGGTTTGGAAATGTCTGGGGAGTGAAGTCAGGGGTTAGTGAGAGGACAAGAGCAAGGGAAGGAGTAGCAATACTCCTAAAACAGGAGTTGTGGGAGTATGTGATAGAATGTAAGAAAATAAATTCCCGATTAATATGGGTAAAATTGAAAGTTGATGGAGAGAGGTGGGTGATTATTGGTGCATATGCACCTGGGCATGAGAAGAAAGATCATGAGAGGCAAGTGTTTTGGGAGCAGCTAAATGAGTGTGTTAGCGGTTTTGATGCACGAGACCGGGTTATAGTGATGGGTGATTTGAATGCAAAGGTGAGTAATGTGGCAGTTGAGGGAATAATTGGTATGCATGGGGTGTTCAGTGTTGTAAATGGAAATGGTGAAGAGCTTGTAGATTTATGTGCTGAAAAAGGACTGATGATTGGGAATACCTGGTTTAAAAAGCGAGATATACATAAGTATACTTATGTAAGTAGGAGAGATGGCCAGAGAGCGTTACTGGATTACGTGTTAATTGACAGGCGTGCGAAAGAGAGACTTTTGGATGTCAATGTGCTGAGAGGTGCAACTGGAGGGATGTCTGATCATTATCTTGTGGAGGCTAAGGTGAAGATTAGTATGGGTTTTCAGAAAAGAAGAGTGAATGTTGGGGTGAAGAAGGTGGTGAGAGTAAGTGAGCTTGGGAAGGAGACCTGTGTGAAGAAGTATCAGGAGAGACTGTGTACAGAATGGAAAAAGGTGAGAACAATGGAAGTAAGGGGAGTGGGGGAGGAATGGGATGTAT
Organism: Panulirus ornatus; assembly: GCF_036320965.1. Taxonomy (NCBI): domain Eukaryota; kingdom Metazoa; phylum Arthropoda; class Malacostraca; order Decapoda; family Palinuridae; genus Panulirus; species Panulirus ornatus. Next base: position 8,988,902 of record NC_092259.1, on the reverse strand, counting down.
TTAGGGAATCAGTGATGGATTGCGCAAAAGATGCTTGTGGCATGAGAAGAGTGGGAGGTGGGCTGTTTAGAAAGGGTAGTGAGTGGTGGGATGAAGGAGTAAGAGTATTAGTGAAAGAGAAGAGAGAGGCATTTGGACGATTTTTGCAGGGAAAAAATGCAATTGAGTGGGAGAAGTATAAAAGAAAGAGACAGGAGGTCAAGAGAAAGGTGCAAGAGGTGAAAAAAAGGGCAAATGAGAGTTGGGGTGAGAGACTATCAGTAAATTTTAGGGAGAATAAAAAGATGTTCTGGAAGGAGGTAAATAGGGTGCGTAAGACAAGGGAGCAAATGGGAACTTCAGTGAAGGGCGTAAATGGGGAGGTGATAACAAGTAGTGGTGATGTGAGAAGGAGATGGAATGAGTATTTTGAAGGTTTGTTGAATGTGTCTGATGACAGAGTGGCAGATATAGGGTGTTTGGGTCGAGGTGGTGTGCAAAGTGAGAGGGTTAGGGAAAATGATTTGGTAAACAGAGAAGAGGTAGTAAAAGCTTTGCGGAAGATGAAAGCCGGCAAGGCAGCAGGTTTGGATGGTATTGCAGTGGAATTTATTAAAAAAGGGGGTGACTGTATTGTTGACTGGTTGGTAAGGTTATTTAATGTATGTATGACTCATGGTGAGGTGCCTGAGGATTGGCGGAATGCGTGCATAGTGCCATTGTACAAAGGCAAAGGGGATAAGAGTGAGTGCTCAAATTACAGTGGTATAAGTTTGTTGAGTATTCCTGGTAAATTATATGGGAGGGTATTGATTGAGAGGGTGAAGGCATGTACAGAGCATCAGATTGGGGAAGAGCAGTGTGGTTTCAGAAGTGGGAGAGGATGTGTGGATCAGGTGTTTGCTTTGAAGAATGTATGTGAGAAATACTTAGAAAAGCAAATGGATTTGTATGTAGCATTTATGGATCTGGAGAAGGCATATGATAGAGTTGATAGAGATGCTCTGTGGAAGGTATTAAGAATATATGGTGTGGGAGGCAAGTTGTTAGAAGCAGTGAAAAGTTTTTATCGAGGATGTAAGGCATGTGTACGTGTAGGAAGAGAGGAAAGTGATTGGTTCTCAGTGAATGTAGGTTTGCGGCAGGGGTGTGTGATGTCTCCATGGTTGTTTAATTTGTTTATGGATGGGGTTGTTAGGGAGGTGAATGCAAGAGTCTTGGAAAGAGGGGCAAGTATGAGGTCTGTTGGGGATGAGAGAGCTTGGGAAGTGAGTCAGTTGTTGTTCGCTGATGATACAGCGCTGGTGGCGGATTCATGTGAGAAACTGCAGAAGCTGGTGACGGAGTTTGGTAAAGTGTGTGGAAGAAGAAAGTTAAGAGTAAATGTGAATAAGAGCAAGGTTATTAGGTACAGTAGGGTTGAGGGTCAAGTCAATTGGGAGGTGAGTTTGAATGGAGAAAAACTGGAGGAAGTGAAGTGTTTTAGATATCTGGGAGTGGATCTGTCAGCGGATGGAACCATGGAAGCGGAAGTGGATCATAGGGTGGGGGAGGGGGCGAAAATTTTGGGAGCCTTGAAAAATGTGTGGAAGTCGAGAACATTATCCCGGAAAGCAAAAATGGGTATGTTTGAAGGAATAGTAGTTCCAACAATGTTGTATGGTTGCGAGGCGTGGGCTATGGATAGAGTTGTGCGCAGGAGGATGGATGTGCTGGAAATGAGATGTTTGAGGACAATGTGTGGTGTGAGGTGGTTTGATCGAGTAAGTAACGTAAGGGTAAGAGAGATGTGTGGAAATAAAAAGAGCGTGGTTGAGAGAGCAGAAGAGGGTGTTTTGAAATGGTTTGGGATATATATATATATATATATATATATGTGTGTGTATGTGGGTGGATAGGCCATTCTTCATCTGTTTCCTGGCACTCCCTCGCTGACACAGGAAAAAGCAATTAAGTATAATGAATGAATAATACTATGTTTATTATACTATATCTAGAACTCATGTAGATTCAAAACTCCCCTGAGAAGTTTCCTGTTAACTTTACCATATTTCTTCTCAAAATCCTTAACTGTTTGAAGTACACACCTTGCTTAGACACAGTTATGTGGTACGCACTCCCACTTATCTTCTAGTATAGAAGCTGACTTAAACTTCTTTTGCAGATTCATTTGTTTGACATCAATGTGCCTGGCGGTATAGCATTCCGAGAGTCTGATAGTCTTTCTCCTGGAAATCAGTTAACAACATTTGATTTGCCACACTGTAAGGTTGGGATAGGCATCTGTTATGATATAAGATTTGCTGAACTGGCACAAATCTACAGTCAAATGGGTAAGCTCTACTACTATTTGCATTTTGTTTGAAGAAAAAGTATATATTAGAATGCAGTCATAGTCACTGAATTTGTTATTGCATTAAAGAAAGGGGATTGCTAATAGTGTAAGTATATAAAAGTGGATTACTGATTAAAAGACCAATAATTTCAAAGGTGATATTAGTCAGGAGGAAGGATTGTGAAAGACAGTATAAGTTTAGAAGGAGTTAGCTCTCTTTATTTATGTTAAATGAATACATAGCATTGAAGGACAGTCATATATGATGCATGTACTTTTTCATTTTCATTTCCCTGTTTTCCATTTATCACATCCTTTCTTTTGGATAGGGTGTAAGGTGTTATTGTTCCCAGGAGCATTCAACATGACCACAGGCCCAGTCCACTGGGAGCTGTTGCAGAGAGGACGTGCTCTTGACAATCAGGTATTCAATAATTTTTTTTTTTTTTTTTTTTTTTTACATGTACTTGTATTTTATGGTGGATATATTGTTTTGCTGTTAACTCGATTTTCATGATAACATTAGGAGCCAAGTGGTTAGAGGTAGAAATCTTGGATGTAGCATAATGTTTTCATATTAGGAAGCAAGTCATTTGTGAGAGTATCAGTATCTGATTAATATGTTTTAATCAGTTTGTTTTGATAGTTATGCATTAGTACAGTAGGGGTCTAGCTGCCAGGTGTTAGCAGAGGTAGTTTGAATCCTCACCTTATATTGTGTGTAGACAATACAGATCTTTGTTTTGCTGCAGATGTCCCTGTTTCTAAGAGAAACAGGGATATCTGCAGCAAAACTATGTAAAGAAGAAAGTTGAGGAGGGGAATGCAGACAAGTACTCCCAAATCTCTGACTTGCTTAACTTCCTAGATTTTTTTCTGTAGGGCTTCAGTATATAGGCACTGCAGTAGTGCTGCTACCCCAAGACTAATGTGTTCAAATTTCTCTTCATGAAATTACATCAAATTCTCACCAGCCCATCTGTTGATATAATCTAGTTCTCTTTGAAGTTTTCTTGATCTTCCTCACTCTCTCTTACTTTATTTACTTGTGTGATCTGCAGTACATATAACTATGCTCTCATCTGCTTTCTTATCTGTGTCTGAGGTAGTAGGAAGGAGTTAGAATTTTTGCAATTTACAATCAAATATGCTTATGAAAAATTTCCATGAAACATAAGTAACTATAGATTATCGTGAAAACTACAGAAAATGACAAAGAAGAATGAAGCTTAAAAGACATGACATAAGGAGAAGGCAAGACAGTATATAGGAGGAATGGATGTAGGAAAAATGATTGCTAAATTTTAAAATGATTGCTAAAATTGTACTGGCTCGAGTGAAATAGCATAGTGGGAAAGGCTGTAGGGTAAAATGATTTGTGAACAATATTGTTGAAAGTTGTTGGAGAGGGGATAAAGTTACAGAGGTGAAATAACTTATTTATGTACATTTACAATGGGAATTATTTTTTTACACAGTATTTGGAGTTTGCATGAAAAAATACCATCTTTGGGTGAATAGGCAGTTGTATAATGTAAGGTTACATTATTTCACTCCTAACAGGAATTCTTACCAGTAGCTAAACTTAATTTACCTCTTATTTTTAGCTGTATGTTGGAACCATCTCTCCTGCACGTGATACATCAGCTTCTTACATAGCTTGGGGTCATTCCTCAATAATCAACCCCTGGGGAGAAGTTATTGCCACCTCTGAGAAGATGAGGCTATTATTTATGCTGATTTAGGTAAGCATGATATATTTTTAAGAACTCCCTGTCGTCAAGAAAACATGTTTGGTGTAACCACAGAATTTAAAATTAATTATTTTCCATCGGTACAGTACCTTAAATCACAAGAACCTTCTGGATTTAGTGATGAAGAATGCAAATGATTTTTTTGGTCAAAAACACATCTAATATAGTTGCAATGAAAAGAATAGGTAGACTGCAGAGGAGATGGATAGATGCAAGGAGTGGATTAAAGCTAGAAGTAGACAAAATCAAATAGAATGTATTGAAAAAGCATCGTACAGAATTATGCAAGACCTTTGCAGGTGCATACAAAATTATACAAAACCCTTGCAGCTGGAGAAGCTTAGATATTTTGCTAGTGGTTACTCCACAAGTGAAAGTCACCTTTGGCCAGGCTGTATCATCATCTATTGATGAAAGGGAGTACAGTCTCATTGATAATCTTCTCATTCCAAAGGAGTCCAATATTTACCTGTTATTGAAAGTAGTGCATCCTTGAATCTGTAGAGTGCTTGGAAAAGGTGGTCTTAGGGACATCATAGGTTAGAAATAAATGAAAGTGAAATTTAAAGTTTAGCAAGGAGTGAATACAGAAATGTTTGAAAGAGAATTGGTCATTTGACTGATAATAGATCCAGATTTATAACTGAAATGTATATAGCAGCAGAAAATAACAGTAAAACTAACAGCATATGTGATTAGCGTTGCACCAGCATTGCTTCTCTAAGTACGTCCCATTCCTCATCCACTTGAATATCCTTATATACTGTCACCTTTCACCATTCTTCACTCAATCTCGTCTGGTATCTTTTCACACAAGCCTCTTTTCCTCTGCAGAATTTTGTCTTCAGTGCTCTTTGATAACTCCTATCCCAAGTCAACTGGTTCAGCAGTTATCTGTTAATTTTTTTTAGTTCACATTCCTACACAGGAGCGATGTTGATGAGTATGGGCAAGGTAGTCAATTCTTATTCATGAAATCAGATGTGAGAGCCCTATTTGATTCCGAATGCTGATTGGTTGTTGGCTCCTGACAAAAACTGCACCAATTTAGGAAATTTTGCAGATGTTGGTTTGCGTCAGGGCAATGTCAGTTGGCTAAACAAGTATTTGTCCCTATTTGCTTCGTGAAGATGGTTCCTGCAGTAGTGGTAGTTATTTTCACTACTTTGCAATTGCTTCTGCTTTGGCAGTAAAGGTCCAACCCCTTTTTGTTTGAGTTAATGTACGGAGCATGACAAGAAGGCTTAAAAAAGTCCACAGGCTAGAATATCCATAGTGAGCCTGCAACAGATGCATGGTTGGGTGCAGGTTTTTTTTAGAGAAATACATTTTTAAGGAAAATCTTATCTTCCTTTTTTTTTTCAGTGAAGTTTATCTTTATATGATACTTTCCTGTGATTTTTGTTTGTGAATGTGTTAAGGATCAGTTGATTTGAGATTTTTTCCAGTCCACCCTGCCTGTTGCAGTTGTAATAATTTGTTCTAGTTTCCAGTTAGCCTCCTTGTTACATAGATATTTGAATACATCATAATTTCATGCTTCCTGCAGCAGAAATTTGTTTCTTTTTAATCAAAACATATCTATTTGTTTGGACTGAAAAATGAAGAGAATAGAGATGAAATTATAGAAGTTTATGAAGAAAACATTGTGAAATAAAGGTTGTCATATTGTGTTCAAAGGGAATCAGATTGTTGGATCTCTTGAGTAAATAAGAATAGAAAATATGAGCTTTCATGTAAGATGAGGTGAGGACATGTTCTTATTCCTTCCCGAGGCACTAACTTTTTATGTGCTAAGTATTGTCCAGTTATAAGAATTTTAAGATTTTTTTTTTTTTCCCTTTACATAGTGATTTTTTCCCCTTTGTAACAGATCTTGACTATGTGGACAAGGTGCGTCAGATGATCCCACTTCGTAACCAGAGGAGGAATGATTTGTATGAAATTAACATTAAGTAATACTTGGGTTATAAGTAGTAGTGTCCTTTTAGTAAAGAGAAAAAAACTAACAATTTGCATTATAAATGTTGACAACTTTTTTAACAACATATACTGTGAGCGCTTTGCCAATTTTTATCTTTTAGTGGTAACTAATTTGCATAATTACACTTGAAAATTCTGATTTGTGTAAAATACTGCCTATTTTTTTTTTTTTTTTTTTTTTCATCATATGGCATGGAATTTAACACTGAATTATAATGACTACTAATGTTCCTCTTTTTCTTGAAGGACATCTATTTACATGATAGAATGGCTACTTATAACAGGCATTAGAATGCTGTTTCTTGATATAAGTATTAACTAGTTTTTTACTGTTTTTGATTGGCTATGAGGATTTACTTTTTGAAAAATGAAACTAGATTTTCACATTTTTATTCAGGTATTATCTGTTTATACTTTTTTGCTGTAAGATCCTAAGCATTTTACCCCTAAAGTTCATATTTACACATATTTGAGACTTAAGTCTTTCAACTCAGTTTTTAGCTATTTGTTTCACTTATGCAGAGTAGAGTGAAATGCGCTTGCATGGACATTCATAGTTAAAACTATACTTTTAAGAGTTCATTATGAAAATTTTTTTTTCAGTGAGTAGAGTTCCAAGTAAAGTTTTGCCGTTACAAAGTTTATGACACATTAATACATGCATAGTAATTACTTCAGGCTTGTAAAAGATTGCTGTTACATTTTACAGTATAAAGAAATGGGAAATTATATATGATTTTATGGATGGCACTTTGAATGAAATATTCAAAGTTTTATTCGTTAAGATCTAAAATGTTTCATATTACCAGTGCATTGTACTCTTCCATGAACACATGATGGATGAGGGATTTATTATACATACTTTTACTGATATACTTTATTTGTAATAATGGGATGTTTGAATAGGAATTCCTGTGATGTTGGTGCTTAAGGTTTTTTTCTAACTTGTTTTGGTAAGTATGATTTAATCATGAATATGTAATTTCTAGAAATTTAATGACTATCATTGTACTAGTACCAAGTTTAAATTATCCATATACCCAGCAGTACACCATCACTTATCCAGTGGTTTTGGTTTTAGACTTAGAATACATCCAACCAGACCTTTGAGGAAATGCCCTTTCCAATCAGATTAGATTTTTATTGTATCATTTGACTTGCAGTAGTTAAGTTGTGGTCATCCCATTAGTCTCCATGACTTGGGGATTTTCTTTTCAGAAACAATTACATAAACTGGAAATTATTTTTCTAAATCAGACGCATGTTTACAGTATTATAATTGGTGCTCCCCTATCAGGCACATTGTAGGATTAATTTAAATCTTACTTAGATCTGGTTTGCCTCAAGCTAGCACAGCAATACCTAATGGGTTACTATATACTTTCATTTGAGTTGTGCTCTCTGCTTTCAAAACCCTATACAAACCAGAAAAATAAGCATTATTTGAGGGACCTCATTGAAAATACAATTTTTTTTTTTAAGAAAACATTATGATTATCCTAGACCCAGTATGATACTTGTGTTTTGTAATGCAACACCTGTAATGAATATCTAATCTTTCTTAATTTCCATTTTATTAAAGTCGAAAGTTTAGCACATAAAACATATGATTTTATGACCATTATGCAACTTTCTTTATTAGAATCATAGATTGAAAACCTTATATATTAAAGATGTCTTGCAGAAGCATACCAGCATTTTTAGTTCAACAGGTAATAAACAGTTACTTATCATATGGCATATATACTGTCAATTAGGACAAAGTGATTTTTTTTTTTCTAACCCCACAAAATCATTAAGAAGAATGTGGTCAACACATCTGCCAAATGTAGAGTATCTCCAATAGGGTCGACTTATTGAACAACCTTTTTAAAGATAAATGGTCATGGATTGTGCGTAAACAGTCCTAAAAGTTCAGGGATATCTCTAGATCATTATCAAGGCATGACAACTTTAAAGCACAAGCCTTAGCGTAACTCTTAGTGTTATATAAGACTAGCTGACTCAGGTACACAATTAGGCAGATCCCAGTGTATGTTTAAAATTAAAGATGCTTCAACTAGTGTTTTGGGCCTCATTATGTTTTAAGGGTTTTGATAACATCCTTACTACATGCATATTTGAACATGATTACCACAAAGCTTCAACATCCAATAGGGTTATGTTCTTGAACAACGTGTCACAAGTTGAATTCATTGTAAGTTGAACCACTGAAACTCATGTTTAAAGATGAGTGATGTGCCTAACCAGATTTTCTCTAACGGAAACAACTTAGCTTACCAACCTTATACAGAAACACTATGTCATGACATAAATTAGATAATATGTAAAGAAAATTTGGTGAAAAAAGAATTGTACTGATATATGGTGAGAGGGTTTTAGGTGCTGCTTGAGTGGGATCAATTGTACTTAGTATTACTGGGAAGGAGAGGAGGAGATAAAGGTTATCTTTGTGACCACAAGAATTATCTGATGCAACAAATGTTGCTAAATCACATATAATAGATGATATAAACAGACTTATAGGGATTAGAGTTTGTGGTGGTGGCGAAATAGAATGAGGTCGACTAGAAGGGACAGGGAAGATGTGAGGCTTGTCGTCTTCACCCCCAGAATCTTTTGATTCAAAAGTTTTTTCAGCTGGAAGATATCCAGACTTATTGAAATGCCCTAACTAACTGTGGATTCCATAAATACTGAGTAGCAATGAACACAAATAAATGCATTTTGTCAGTTGGCAGGATACAAATCAAATAGTGGTTTGACATGACATAATTTGAATTTGCTTGATATACAAATATCTCATATTATGTTGTTCTGCTTTACTTTTGAAAGAAGAATGTTCTTTTAGACATGAGAATTTCATGGATGAAATAAATTAGTTTTTCTGAGCTATTGCAAGTCAAAGCACAGTATCATACTTTAATATTATGTACATTTATTCTGAAATGTCATATGTTAGAAATATCACAACTCAAAAAGTCATAACTCAAAGCCTTGTATTCGAGAAGTCTCGAAATTTTTTGCTTTTCCTTCTATAACCAGAAGTCTCAGAAAGTGCTTGATATTTCTGTTCAAAACAAAAATATACATAATCCCAAGGGCTACTCCTCTTCATCATTAACCCTAGTAAGAAGTGCTGTGACCTTTATAGGTTTTACAGAATATTATTTCTAAAGCTCAGGACAGTGTTTTTGGTAATATTGTTTGAAACTCCACACTCTCCACATTCTTCCACCTGATATACTAATTAATCCATACTAGTTATGAATTGAAGGAGTGACAGAAGTCTACCTCTTTGAAGCTGTAATTGCTAAAAATTAGCATCAGACAGCATTCTTTATAGGCTAGATATCAGATAAATGATAATTTGAAAAGCACATAGAGTGAAAGGATTTCTGCAAGTTTCTCCTGATGCACCAAATCCTATTCCTTCTTAAGACTGACATTCCCAAGCCTATAAGGATCTAAAGTGCAAGGACTCAATTATGTTCCATCTTTACTATGAATCCAGACTGCTTGTAATGTTTTAAGGCTTCCTGGCCAGTTTTCTGTGAGCTGCAGGAGCCTCATAAGGACAGAAGGTACTCCTGGGTTCAGAAGGGAAGGTAAGGCAAGGAAATCTTTCCCCCCTGTGTTTCTCTTTAAAAGGAGGAACAGATGAAAGAGCCGAATGAGAAATTTTTTCCTCTGTAGCTCGGTCCTTTCTTTTGGATGCTACCACCTATGTGGGAAATAGCAAATGATTATGAAAATAATAGATTTTATCAACAAATGAAAATAGCATACTGAAAATTCAAATACTTGGTAGTCAGTACTATCCAGTTTGTGCACCAGAGTAGAAAAACCACACGAAATTCATAAACTCTCGACATCTTCAGCCATCCACACCTTTAATGCAAAAAATTTCAAAATTCCCTCACTCCTTCAACTTGGCTGCACCTTTCCCATATTTCAGAGGAATGGAGCATTAGCAGGCAACACCTGCACACCTGCAATAGGCAGCCATTTACCTGGGATATTCTCCAGTAGTTGAAGAAATTGTGTTGCTCATCAGCCAGTTTCAGTTTATTACATAGAAGAGAGCTTCATCAGGGCTTGATAGCTGAGGTAAATGTCATTTATTGCAGACTGACTAAAATGGTTTGCTATCAGTTATTTAGACATACTTGTTGTCGTCATTCATGTGGACCATTAACTTTTGAAACTTCCAGAATATTACATTACTAATTAACCTGGCTGTGCAGCTGTTCTTTATGGTGGTCACCATATCCCTGAAGCCAGCACTGTCACTTTAGAATTGACATTAAGGCACTCAATGGCTACTTTTTGGGCTTCTTGCACAAAGGTATCCTAATAGCTCAATAGTGTGGAGTACATCAAATGAGTGTGAGACTGTCACTACACACTTCTGAGTTCATACTCCATCTTTAAGCCTCTCAGGATTAGCTATATTTTTCTAGTAACATATTTGTGGAGAAAACAAATATGGGAATTCCTGTGATAATGATGCATCAGAGTAATTTTTTTAACAACTGTGCTTTTTATAAATTCATACTTCAGAGTTTTGGGATTTATATATGTCAGCAGTCTGTATATTGGCAACAATTGTATTGTTCAGAAAAATAAATCATAAAAATGTATAAAAATTTTATTTAGAGTTTATTTCCAATGCATGTCCTTGATATGAGTACATTTATATTGGGCCATAAGTGAACATATTGGTGTTTAGGGATACACTGGATAGTCTGTCCAGCTTGACAATGAAAGTTTTAAGTATCTGGTATACATACGGTCAGATAGTTTGTGTTATGCATCTTGATTGTTGAAAATTTCCACATAACTGAATGATTTTATATAGAAGGAATAAGTGACGAAAATGAGGCTGTAATTTTTCATGTTTATTGTGAAAATTAGTTTTTAAGTCGGTGAACTGGTTTGAGCCAGAATTTTTTACCCCATGTTGAATATCAGGAGAAATAATAGGAATTAGTGTATTTCAGTGATCACCCCATTGTCATTTATAATGAAACCAGCTCATAACCCTTGGTTATAAAATGGGGAGGATAAGGCAAAAATCTTAAGCTAAAGATCCCATTTGTCAATTAATGTACTGATGTTACACTAGGGAACCTAGTTCAAAAGTTTTCTCCCAGAGGAGGTCTGTGCAGAACTCTCTGAGTGTTAATTAATAGAACCTTGCTAGAGCTTTGATTGTCCTCACAACACTTATGGTTGCTGTTGTACTGCTCAACTTTTGAGTGGCAGTAGTGGAGGCAAAGACAGCCACAGAGGCCTAAGTTCCTCTGCCCCCAACTAGTGTGCTAATGACACTTTAGTGAAATTGAGTTAGAGGGTGTCTACCCAGAGGGATTTATTTGATATAGTACTTTATGGTATTGTTGATATATGGAACCACAATGAGGCTTTGATTGCCTTCACTACACACAGCCTTAGTTACAGTTGGTGTGCCCTGGGTCACTGTTTGGGAGGTAGAAACAGAGCTTGAGGCATAAGGTCCCATGCCCCAACTATTATGGAAACAGATTTGGTGGATGTTTATGTAGAAGGAATTATTGTGATCTCTTGTGGAGCTTGTCTTTACAGAACATCAACAGAGCTTAGGTTGCACATCATACGTAGATCCTCGGGACACAGTATAGGCAAGATTCATGTAACAACTTGGGTTAGGATACCTAAATGAAGAAGCTTGAAACCTTCTAGTGGATCCTTTTAGGCCATTAAAATTCCAAAAGCTTCCAGGTACTGCTTAGACCCAAAATAAAATCTTATAACTAAGTTTGGGGCCAAAAGAGCCTCAGGATAGTTTTTGCTGTAGCATTATTGTGACTGGCCATATTGGGACTATTAGGATTAGTGACCCTTATTCTGGAAGCACTTCCTGTGGCAACTCACTTCTGTTGAATGGTTGTTTGTCTGATAGATGTTCTGTTTACTGCACATGTTTGATAGCCTGAAAGTCTCCAGGTGCACTGTTTGAACAACAGCATTTACTAAGGTTTGCAATTTTGAAGAATCTGACAAATCTTTTAAAGTCTGCTGATCTTTAACTCAAGAACGGAAGAGTTTCCCTTTACAGGTTGGGAAGCAGGGGAAGGCCTTGACATTGTTTTAGTGTCTTCCACAAAAGGAGACCTAAATTCACCTAAAAACCTGTAGAGCCATTATTAATGTTTTTCTTTTACTTTTTTCTTAAGATGGCTTTGACTGGAGCATGTTTTTCCCCCACCTTGTCAGTAACAAAAAAGTTTCCATAGGTTTATTGGTGAGAAGTGAGGATATCAAAGATGGATAACTTTCACTGATTATTAGGAGGTAGAAAAATGGTTAGATATCACAGAAGCCTATCAAATGAAATGCATATGGATGAAGGTGCATTTAAATATTATGGCCACATACAATTAATAGACATGATAGGTCAATAAAAATCTGCACCAGTATCATCGCTTGAAAGTAAAGAATTAAGTAGACCACTAAAGGTTATTTCATTTGAGGATGTTGTTTGCAGTAAATGTTTACGTTTGGTTGAGCAAATACACCCTAGTCGTAACATGATGCTGTATGTATGAAGTTACTAATATAGAGATTGGTTGGCTGTTTGGGCTATATACCTACTAACAATTGGGCACTATTAGGGCCATAAAGTACTACATAATGACCACAAATGGAAAAACTTTGAATACAAGTCTTATCAATTGTTATGGATAATGTTAGGATTGTTTAGTATATGGCCCGTCAATTTCAAGGTGTTAGGTTGAGTGGAAGACATTCACTTCACACAGTTTAGGATAAATGCAAGTGATAATGATTGACTGATTATTTAGAATTATCTGCCGTGTCAACAACACAAGTGAGATGAATGGCTGTAAGTATATACAGATTCTACTGCATGTGAGGTAATGGAAAAGAGTAAAATAAGAAAGTACAAAGGGAAGCAGTAAAAGAATGACTCCTTTACCAGATAATTCGCATGGATTGAGTTTTCACTTGGAATTAATAACAACTCAAGACAGAAATTAGTTTTCACCTTTCATCCTCAAAAATTTTGGTGTTCAAAGTAAATTTAATAAAAGCTTGAAGTAAATTTAATATTTAATTGTAAAGTACTTACATGACCATTTGCAAAACACAAAAAAGTAGCCCAGAAATACATGAAATTAGTTAAGAATATTCATAATTCTCAAATATATGCTGGGCTCATTCACAAAACTGTAATAATTTATGAAAAAGAAACCATTAATTCATGTGAATCCCAAATACTATTACAAATATTACATTTGTACTGGTAAAGATGCAAGATCTTAGTCTGCATCACGTTCTCTCTTGGACTTCTTGCGCTTGTGTCTATGAGATGGTGAACGAGACCGAGATCTTGCATGTCGACTTGAGTGTCTGTGACGACTTGGAGATCGACTTCGGGATCTATGACTCCTTCGTGACCTAAAAGGAATAATTATATACATTAAGGAGTGTTATTTTAATTAGTTACTTGACAGAAAATAACTAACTACTCTTTAGCTTAAATCATATATGTATCAGCGACCCTTAATTTTCAGTGATTTTGTCCTAGAAGATCAAAGGCAACAAAATTATGAAAACTGAAGTTTACTAATGGGATGCATTCTGGGCTCACATTTGTGCCCCATAGCATATCAATTTTCAGAAATCTATGCTTGTTTCCTCAATGTATTATAATACCATTGAAAGTCCTTACAGTGATGATAAATACAATAACTGCAGTGCAATACATTAACTGTAATAATTTCCTTTAAAAACTACATTTATTGCTGCTTGTGGTACATCCCACTATGTTAGGGTGAAGAGCGTTAAACCACTACTACTTTCTTAGTGGTGTTACTGGTGTGAGGGGGAGGGGATGTTCCTCTGTCTGTATAGTTTTGTCATCACTGCTTGTGGAAGAAATTTAATTTGTGGTGATTAACTCATTGGTAGCAGAGGTGGCTGTGAGGGTTGCTGCAGGGATGATGGAGTAAGGCTTAAAGAACTGTGTGATAACAGACTGCTTAGCCTTTCATTGCATTACTTAACAAAGTCTTAAGTACACAAACAATGTGGCATTAGTCACTCAATTGCTGTTTTGGTATATGGTCGTTCCCAAATCTAATGCCCTCTGTTACGAGTTTCAAGCAGCATGAGAACTCACCTATGATATCCTTAAAGGCAAGTTCCTTCACCAGTGGTTCCCCCCCTTTGTTTTCCTCCTCTCCTTCTGATGCAGTCATTGAGCTATGTGCTCTTTTGTTGGTAACTCCTAACAAGGTGACTGTTGAAGAGTGCAACTTCATTTTTTCTTGATTTCTTCAAAACCATCATCACTATCAATACACACCACATGAACACGCTCCCTCATTTTTAATGCAGCATTAGGTAAGCCAGTGCAGTGATCATGAAAGGGCTTCTTTGCGTATTCACCTAAAAAATATACGTATGTTCAAGAATCGTGGAAATAAGCCTTGTCTTGATTTGATGCCATACTTACAATGCTTAATGTACCATTAATTGTCAGATGATGCAGTATGCACTTCCTAACAACCTCATGTAAGATGGTGGACTGGGTAGGGACAGTGTTTAGTGAACTTAATCACTGTCCCTAAATTTTACCATGGTGCTTCTGTAGCACAGTCTTTTTTTTCTTTTTTCAAAATATTCGCTGCAAGTTTATCCACAGAAAATTTTTATTTTTGGTGATAATTACACTTCTGTCCACTTGTACAGAACACACACTGCTATAACACACACAGGCAGTAATTCTTTACTTTCTCAGTTTCTACTACAGGGACATGGTTTTCAACTTACTAAGAATTTATATTTCTATCCATACACTATTTATGATATATATATATATATATATATATATATATATATATATATATATATATATTGAGCACAAGGAAATATAAATTTTCAGTATTTTCCGTGAAACTAGTCATGACACTGCAAACTAATTATGGTCAAAAGTAGGGAATGATATAATGGATTTGTAAAAATGAAACTGGGATACATCAATGGTTACTGGTGTTAAAGTTTTCCTTCAAAAAATATTCCTTCATTCAAAGAAATATAGGACATAAAGAAACGTACAATTTATAGGGGTCAAACTTTTCTTCATGTCTAAAATATTTTAACTACAAAAACAACCATTTACAACTTTTAAGTTATATATGGCCAATAAAGCTCTGCCATTTTCATTCATGTCCATAGTAAAGGCCACACAGTGGATTGGAATAATGTCTGTTTTAAAAATCAAATAGTTAGAAAAACCGTAGAGTCCATACTTATTGTTTGTCAAGAAAATGACTTTTTCACTTGGTCACTGGATGTCAGATGCCATAATGCTAGCAGCCAGTAAGAGGATTACATCAGGTGCCAACTCTGCACAAACCCAATTGTCAGATCATGTGACCTACCCAAGTCAATCTTTCTTTACACTTTTCTAACCAAACCTTCAATGGATCTAATTTTCTTGTCTTGTCCAAGATTATGGGAAGAAATATACATCTTCAATACACTTTTGCAGTTCTTACGCCATCTTTTTTCACATGAAGGCTTATTTTGTTTAGGGTTTGGCCGTGGCAATGATAAGAAATGCATGTCAATGTAGAGGGGCTTTGGTTGTTGTAATGATAGAGTGATCAGTTCATACATGTCCAGTAAACAATATCCAACTAACACTACTAAGTAGGAAGTTGATACTTCCTGAGTTCATACCTCATGGAAAGAAAAGAATGACAATACTGACTGTCTCAGATGGAAGCTGGGGTGGCTGTACATGGGTCACAGTCAATGGCACCCAACACTTCATAAAATGAAAAATGGTTTCCTGCCAATTATATCTATTTTGTTTGACATCACTACCCATAAACTCTCTGCACTCATCTTGTTTGACCTCATGTTCTCCTCATGCTATTAACCCAATTTTAAAACATTTTGTGAGTTTCAGAAGTTTGCTCGTACTTTTCCCTTTATCTTGTATTCACTCTTTTTCAACTTTCATACCTTCCAAACCCATCACTTTCTACATCAAATCACGTGCCTCTTTCCTACAGTACATGGACCACAATCAATGGCACCCGACATATCAGTGGATGAAGGATGGTCTCATGCGATTCATATCTTTGTGTGATACCACTTTCCTCACAGTCATCTCTTTATTCATCCTCTTGTTCTCCTTGCACTATTAACTCCCTTCTAAAACAGTAGCCAACTCTTTCTTAGAGGTTTGTCAGTCCTCTTCTCTCATTTGAACATCCATGTTTCTCAAATCAAACAAAGCTCTTGTCTCTCCCTTCTCATTCTGGTTACAACCTTGCACATTCAGACATCATGCCTGTGGACTTGAGGAAATAGCTTCTCTTGGCTTCTGTAAATCTGAGAATTTCTGGCATAAGGAGCTTTTTTAAATTTTACATAAGCATATGGTTAGTTTGCCAAGGGAAAATTTTTCACACATTCTACTTGGTTTCCTAAATTCAAAATTTGCATTGATTAAAACTTTTCCAGATCTCTGTGGCTTGCTTTGTTACCTCCTGCACAAACACAACTGTATCATCCTTGTCATCAATGAAAACTGGATCTGGTTTATCAAATCTTTCCAGGAACTGTATATTATTACTACTATCCTGCTCATTTCTTCGTGTAATTTTTCCCTATTCATTTAGCCTTTAAACCTGTACTATATCTTAATCAGATGGGCATAAACCTCTGCCTCAATGTAACCTTTGGCAAATTCAACGGTATCTGTAGTCTTTATTGATTTCCTATGCATCCTCTACAGGCTAATTTCTTGATGTTTATTAGCTATCTTTATGCTTGTATATCACTTTTATATTCTCCCTCTGTTTGATTTTGGCCTGTTTATTGCTTTCTATGTTCCCTATATCTTTTATTTTTTCTTGCTCCTCTCTTGGTCTCTCCCTTATTTTATTTTTTTGTACTGAAAACTCAAAATGTTTCATTGTGCTTTTGTGTTTGTGGAGGAACATGTATGCAATTCTGCTTTGTGATCTGATGATCATGTTTTTTTATAGCTAAAATTAGCTGGGCCAGCATATGGCAGCTATTTGGACATATGGATGCTTTGCTGGGGTAGACTGGCATGTTACATCTGGATCCAGCTTTTTGAAGACAGAATGTTCTCACATGCATTCTTCAAAACTGTCAAATGCTGAAATTGTACTAGGTACTGTTGCTTTACGATATGGCACCCTATGTGTTCTCTTAAAAGTCCTGGTTTAGTTTGCTACAGTAGGAAATCAAAGGTATTCTTAGTTTACTCTCTACTACATGCACTGATGTAGTTTGATGTCCTAATATAGTACATCACACTACTGATGAGTAATCAGTGCCTAACAGCAATATCCGAAGCATATATGTCATTTGGAACTAATGTAACAAATTCATGTAAATCCAACATTTCCCACTTGCCACAACTTTTCTTAATACAAATCTTTCCCCTTACTCAGTCTCACTTCAGCAGTTAACATATGCCAGCATTTCCCATACCCACTACCCTTTTTAATTAGTGACACACT